>NC_060191.1:3526568-3634068 GCF_021184085.1 Oncorhynchus gorbuscha
CGCTGACCAGATGCTCTCGGGGTGTGCGAGAACACGTGGGCGGACGAAGAGAGAGCAGTAGGAGTAGCAGTGTTGTCTGTGGTGATCCATGTTTCCGTCAGTGCCAAGAAGTCGAGGGACTGGAGGGAGGCATAGGCTGAGATGAACTCTGCCTTGTTGACCGCAGATTGGCAGTTCCAGAGGCTACCGGAGACCTGGAACTCCACGTGGGTCGTGCGCGCTGGGACCACCAGAGTAGGGTGGCCGCGGCCACGCGGTGAGGAGCGTTTGTATGGTCTGTGCAGAGAGGAGAGAACAGGGATAAACAGACACATAGTTGACAGGCTACAGAAGAGGCTACGCTAATGCAAAGGAGATTGGAATGACAAGTGGACTACACGTCTCGAATGTTCAGAAAGTTAAGCTACGTAGCAAGAATCTTATTGACTAAAATGATTAAAATGATACAGTACTGCTGAAGTAGGCCAGCTGGCAGTGGGTGCGTTGTTGACACTACACTAATCAAGTCATTCCGTTGAGTGTAATAGTTTCTGCAGTGTTGCTATTCGGGGCTAGCAGGCTAGCTAGCAGTGTTGTTTACGTTACGTTGCGTTAAAAGAACGACAATAGATGGCTAGCGAACCTAGAAAATCGCTCTAGACTACACAATTATCTTTGATACAAAGACGGCTATGTAGCTAGCTAAGTAGCTAGCTACGATCAAACAAATCAAACCGTTGTACTGTAATGAAATGAAGTGAAAATGTGATACAACCTGTGAATGCGACCGGGTAGTTGAGTTCTATACAGAAGACGTTGGCTAGCGTTGGCTAGCTGTTGGCTAGCTAGCAGAGTCACCTACGTTAAGACGACAAATAGCTGGCTAGCTAACCTCGGTAAATTAAGATAATCACTCTAAGACTACACACTCTAAACCTAAACAACACAATTATCTTGGATACGATGATACGATGATACGAAGACAGCAAAGACAGCTATGTAGGTAGCTAACACTAAACTAATCAAGTCGTTCAGTTGAGTGTAAAAGTTTCTCAGTGCAGCTAATCAGTGGACGTTAGCTAGCTGGCTAGTGAAGACTACGTTAGGACGGCGAAATACGATAATTACGCAATTATCTTTGATACAAAAGACGGCTATGTAGCTAGCTGAGAAGAAATTGCTAAGATAAGACAAATCAAACCGTTGTGATATAATGAAATATAATGAAAAAGTTATACTACCCGTTGGAGCGACGTGCAGATGCGACCACTCGCTCCAACCGGAACCGGAACCTGTTATATGCTCCTTCAAAACTTTCAGCGGACCCCGTGGGGTGTGTCCAAACACAAGGTCAGCAGGGCTGAACCCTAAGGACTCTTATATCGTTTCCCTTATAGCAAATAGGACAAAGGGCACCCCTTCATCCCAATCAGTACTGGTATCCATACAATACTTGCGTAGCATTGCCTTCAGCGTCTGATGCCAGCGTTCTAGAGCCCCTTGACTCTCTGAATGATACGGACTGGAGACCTGATGGGAAATACACAATGTCTTTAACACATTTGAAAACAGTTTAGACGTGAAGTTGGATCCCTGATCAGTTTGGATTACTTTAGGGAGTCCAAACGTAGAGAGAACTTCACCAGTGCCTTCACCACAGTCTTAGCCGTTATAGTACGGAGAGGAATAGCCTCTGGGTATTGAGTAGCACTGCACATTATTGTTAGTAGGAACTGGTTACCTGACCTGGTTTTCGGCAATGGAACTACACAATCAATTATCACTCTTTCAAACGGTTCCCCCACCACAGCAATCGGGCAGAGTGGCGCTCGTGGAACTGTTTGATTCACTTTCCCAGTGAGTTGACATATGTGACATGTTTTACAAAATTGGACCACGTCGGACTTCAAACCTGGCCAGAAGAAATGACGAAGGACCCGGTTATAAGCCTTTGTGATCCCCAAGTGTCCAGACCATGTCTCTATCCCCTGTAATATGACATGCGAGCCACAATAGGTTTCAGGAGACCAGGGTAAAGCATCAGTAACGATTACTGACTGCGCCCGCCCGGTGTCTCGTAGGATTTGGATAGGTTTTTGATCAGCTTGTTCTCCTGTTAAGGAAACACAACCGGCAGAGATAAACGGAACATAGACAGGATCCGGTTTCTCAAATGCTGAATCAATAACTGGATCCAATGGACGAGCCAAAGACTTGACTAAACCCAAACTTTTCATTTTTGGGGACGGTGACAGGGACTGTTTCGGTTTATTTTTCAAAACTGGGCAGTCCGCAATCACATGACCCTTTTGGTGACAGTAAAAACATTCACGGATTTCATGAAAAGGCTTAGGGTCGTCAGGGGTAAAGCGACCTGAACGAGGAACTGATGACGTAATCGCCCGGCCTTCAAAACGTGGTGCATCAAAGACAGTTTTGTGTGTCAAAGCGTACTCATCTGCCAACACTGCTGCTTGGGCCAATGTCGTCACTTTCTGTTCATTTAAATGAACTACAATTCTATCTGGGAGGTTGCTTTTAAAATCCTCCAACAGTACCAACTCCCAAATATCAGCAAAGGTGTTAGCTTTGCTGGCTGAACACCAGCGACTAAACAGAGACTCTTTGTCCCTAGCAAATTCAACAAATGTACGGTGAGATGTTTTTTTGTGGTTCCTGAAGCGCTGTCTATAAGCTTCAGGCACCAACTCATAAGCCCGCAACACTGTAGTTTTAACTGTATTGTAGTGTAAACAGTCTTCCAGGAAGAGAGCAGCTACTACTTCCTGGGCTTTCCCAGACAATTTACATTGTAACAGGAGTGGCCAAACCTCGAGTGGCCAATGCAGCGCAGCAGCCACACGCTCAAACGCAGAGAAATAAGAATCAACTTCCGACTCTCGGAATGGAGGGACTAAAGCTATGTTTTTACTCACATCGAAGTGGGCTTGATGATGAGCAGCTTGTGGAGTCGCACTGGAGCCAGCTTCTAGCTCCAATTGTCGGATCCTCACCTCATTGTCAGCTTCTATTTTCCTAATTTCAAATTCAAAATTCATCTGTCTCTCTTTATCTTTTTGCTCCATTTCTAACCGAGCCAGCCTCACCTTCAGCCTAGCAGTCCCATCTGAACGACCCGAAGCAGAAGATAAAGGATCGAATCGGGGCAATGTAAAAGGGGTACGAGGAACCCCTTCATCCGCCCTGTCCTCCGACTTGGCATCAGAAGGTCTACCCGTCTCCTCTCCTTGCAATGAGAGAATCCGTTCTCTCACTAAACCCTCCCTTACTAGCACCAAAAGCTCAGCCTTTAGGACTTTCTCAGGGACAACAAATCCATAATGGTCAGCTATAGCTATAAGGTCTACTTTACGAAACCTACCCAAACAATCAATAGAGGGCGCTTCAAAAAACTTGGAGATGGCTGTTGCAGCCATCTTATACAATGCAGTCTCCTGAACACACTAACTAAACAAGTCATCCAGACTCACAACCTACCATCACACCTCAATCACTAACCAGAGAGAGCTCAGAGCACCAGGGCCCAGTGGGTTTAATGGAGCCCCCATTATGTTACGCACACCTCTATGAAGAGGGAACGCAACACCCTGCTACAACTAAACTCTCCGTGAAGTGAAAAAGGTATGGACTGTAGGTGCGAGTAAGGATGACAACAGACAGAATGTGGTACCGTTTACAAGGACTTTATTCCTTTACACGGTAATATGGGGAAAAGGGGCTGGACGGGACCAAAGCAAAGAAAGTAAATCTCAAAGCCCCCCCCCCTCTCCTATCTTAGCTGCCTACCCACTACTTACCTAATTTAGCACCACCTGGTGCCCTAAACAAAATACAGGGGGTGGTCCGCCCAGGTCTTACCTAGTGTGCCTAGACAGCGAATATGCTACGGGTATTTGTATGCCCGCGGGCCTCTTGCCTAAGCACTCCCTAGGTGCCTTCCCCTTCTCCCCTGGTCACAAATGAAACCGAATATTAAACAATTTCACTAAGAAACTAAGAAACAAAGGACATCAAATAAGCTCTATCTGAGCAACAAACTCACAAAACATACCAACTTCCCAGCATAAACTCCCAGCAAAATCAACCTCTATCAAAATCTCTCTGCAATGACCTCCCAGAAAATCTCTAGAAAATCTCTAGCAAATCTCTCTAGCAAAATCTCTGCAATGACCTCCCAGCAAATCTCTCTAGCAAAATCTCTGCAATGACCTCCCAGCAAATATCTCTCTCCTGAACAGAACACTGGCTTTTATATAGCTTCAGACAAATACACAAACTACAACACAAACTGGGGAACGTAACAGGAGGTGATATGGTTCTTGACTAGTCTCTCAAAGTACTTAGTTTAGTTCAGTTACATTAGCTTTCTTGGGAACAGGGACAATGGTGGCCCTCTTGAAGCATGTGGTAACAGCAGACTGGGATAAGGATTGATTGAATATGTCCGTAAACACACCAGCCAACTGGTCTGCGCATGCTCTGAGGACGTGGCTGGGGATGCCGTCTGGTCCTGCAGCCTTGCGAGGGTTAACACGTTTTAATGTTTAACTCATATCGGCTGCAGTGAAGGAGAGTCCGCAAGTTTTGGTTGCGGGCCGTGTCAGTAGCACTGTATTGTCCTCAAAGCGGGCAAAAAAGTTATTTAGTCTGTCTGGGAACAAGACATCCTGGTCTGCGATGGGGCTGGTTTTCTTTTTGTAATCCGTGATTGACAGTAGACCCTGCTACATACCTCTAGTGTCTGAGCCGTTGAATTGCGACTCTACTTCGACTCTATACTGGCGCTTAGCTTGTTTGAGTGCCTTGTGGAGGGAATAGCTACAATGTTTGTATTCGGTCATGTTTCCGGTCACCTTACCCTGGTTAAAAGCAGTGGTTTGCGCTTTCAGTTTCACGCGAATGCTGCTATCAATCCACGGTTTCTGGTTTGGGAATGTTTTAATCGTTGCTATGGGTACGACATCGTCAATGCACTTTCTAATGAACTCGCTCACCGAATCAGCGTATTCGTCAATGTTGTTGTTGGACAGAATACGGAACAAATCTCAATCCACGTGATCGAAGCAGTCTTGAAGCGTGGAATCAGATTGGTCGGACCAGTGTTGAACAGACCTGAGCGCGGGAGCTTCTTGTTTTAGTTTCTGTCTGTAGGCAGGGAGCAACCAAATGGAGTCGTGGTCAGCTTTTCTGAAGGTCGGGGAGGGCCTTATATGCGTCGCGGAAGTTAGAATAACAATAATCCAGGGTTTTACCATCCCTGGTTGCGCAATCGATATGCTGATACAATTTAGGAGTCTTTTCAGATTAGCCTTGTTAAAATCCCCAGCTACAATGAATGCAGCCTCAGGATATGTGGTTTCCAGTTTGCATAGAGTCAAATAAAGTTTGTTCAGGGCCATCGATGTGTCTGCTTGGGGGGGAATATATACGGCTGTGATTATAATCGAAGATAATTCCTTTGGTAGGTAATGCGGTCGACATTTGATTGTGAGGAATTCTAAGTCAGGTGAACAGAAGGACTTGAGTTCCTGTATGTTGTTATGATCACACCACGTCTCGTTAACCATACGTCATACCCCCCCCCCGCCCCTCTTCTTACCGGAAAGATGCTTGTTTCTATCGGTGCATTGCATGAAGAAACCAGCTAGGTGCACCGACTCCGTTAGCGTCTCTCGAGTGAGCCATGTTTCCGTGAAGCAAAGAACATTAGTCTCTGATGTCCCTCTGGAATGCTACCCTTGCTTGGATTTCATCAACCTTGTTGTCAAGAGACTGGACATTGGCGAGTAGTATGCTAGGGTGTGGTGTGCGATGTGCCCGTCTCCGGAGCCTGACCAGAATACCGCCTCGTTTGCCTCTCTTACGACGTCGTTGTTTTGGGTCGCCGGCTGGCATCCAATCCGTTGTCCTGGGTGGAAGGCAGAACACAGGATACGCTTCGGGAAAGTCATATTCCTGGTTGTAATGATGGTGAGTTGCTCTTATATTTAGTAGTTCCTCCCGACTGTATGTAATAAAACATAAGATTACCTGGGGTACCAATGTAAGAAATAACACGTAAAAATAAAAAAAATACTGCACAGTTTCCTAGGAACGCGAAGCAAGGCAGCCATGTCTGTCGGCGCCGGTAAAGCACCGCCTTATCTCAGCTCACTGGTCACCATAGCAGCACCCACCCATAGCACACGCTTCAGCAGGTATATCTCACTGGTCATCCACAAACTTAATTCCTCCTTTGGCCGCCTTTCCTTACAGTTCTCTGCTGCCAATGACTGGAATGAACTGCAAAAATCACTGAAGCTGGAGACCCATATCTCCCTCACTAACTTTCAGCACCAGCTATCAGAGCAGATCAATGCACCTGTATATAGCCCATCTGTAAATGGCCCATCCAACTACCTCATCCCCCATACTGTTATTTATTTTGCTCCTTTGCACCCCAGTATCTCTACTTGCACACTCATTTTCTGCACATGTATTACTCCAGTGTTTAATTGCTATATTGTAATTATTTCTCCACTATGGCCTATTTATTGCCTTACTTCCCTTATCCTACCTCATTTGCACACACTGTATATATACTTTTTTTCTATTGTATTATTGATTGCATGTTTGTTTATTCCATGTGTAACTCTGTTGTTTGTGTCTCACTTCTTGGCTTTATCCTGGCCAGGTCACAGTTGAAAATGAGAACTTCTTCTCAACTAGCCTAACTGGTTAAATAAAAATATACAGCAGTGGAGGCCGCTGAGGGGAGGCCGGTTCATAATAATGACTGGAAAGGAGCTAATGGAATGGCATTAAACACAAGGAAACCATGTTTTATTTATTTGATACCATTCCACTATTCCGCTCCAGCCATTACCATGAGCCTGTCCTCCCCAATCGAGGTGCCACCATCCTCCTGTGGTGTACAGTATGTGTATATTTTGCATTTCATAAATTATTTTGATGCGATATAAAAGTAAAGGGCTTTATTTTTCTAGTATCGCATTTGAGAATCGATTAGGCGCTTAGAGGTTTTGGCTGCCAGAGCCAGTCTACCTCTGAAAATAACAGAAGGTCCTTGGACCATAAGGAGTAACGGGGAGGTTAGGCTCTTTAAGAGGACATCTTGAGCTAGTGCTAGCTATGAATATTTATTAACATTTAAGATTCATTGGGATGTCAGTTTCCATGTGATCAATGCATTTTGAAAAGTCAGCGCTACATATACAGTACATGTCTTTCTGGAGATGTCTTTCTGGTACTAGTAAAAATGTGTTTTGTGCTTCACCACTGTACTGTAGTTCATTCTAACGGTCCTAAATTCTAGAACACTGCTGTGCTTAGGCGTACATGTTTTGGACTATGATAGACGCTCTACACCTGCCTCTTACCTGTGGAATGTGATGATGTCATGGACAGGTAGCGCAGGTGCGGCCGCTCCATGGCAGTGGGTGTGGCCAGCAGCAGGAGGTGGTTGGCATGGAGTTGAGACCGGAGACATTCTCCATCTTCAGAACACAGGAGAAGTACCCAGTAGGTGGAATAATCAACTACACTTTATTCTGTAGCATGTGGTAATAAGTGTGGAGGGTACTGATGTTTCATCTCTCTCTGTCCCCAGGCCTGTCAGTCAGAACAGCACCTAGGGCAGTACTACACTGTTCCCCCCTCCCACTTCCACACTGTCTTCCCCCATGGCCTGCCTCTACGATACCAACAAAAGGTTGTGTGTGTGTGTTTATAACAGTATGACTGACTGTCTGTACCCGTGTCCAGGTGAAGACTTTTAACGAGGGCTGTGTGATGGTGAAGCAGCCTGCTCTGGAGCTGATATCTCACCTGAAGAGAGCTGACTACAGCAAGCCCACCCTGCGCTACCTACTCTGTATCCTACCCTACCAGTTACATCTGATCACACCTCAGTGTACCTTTACACATTTAATATATAGTCGTGGCCAAAACATTTGAGAATGACACAGATATTAATTTCCACAAAGTTTGCTGCTTCAGTGTCTTTAGATATTTTTGTCAGATGTTACTATGGAATACTGAAGTATAATTACAAGCATTTCATAAGTGTCAAAGGCTTTTATTGCCAATTACCAGAAGTTGATGCAAAGAGTCAATATTTGCAATGTTGACCCTTCTTTTTCAAGGCCTCTGCAATCTGCCCTGGCTTGCTGTCAATTAACTTCTGGGCCACATCCTGACTGATGGCAGCCCATTCTTGCATAATCAATGCTTGGAGTTTGTCGGAATTTGTGGGGTTTTGTTTGTCCACCTGCCTCTTGAGGATTGACCACAAGTTCTCAATGGGATTAAGGTCTGGGGAGTTTCCTAGCAATGGACCCAAAATATCAATGGTTTGTTCCCGAGCCACTTAGTTATCACTTTTGCATTGTTCTTCACCAAACAGTTCCTGGATGGTTGTGATAAGTTGCTCTCTGACGATGTGTTGGTACCATTCTTTATTCATGGCTGTGTTCTTTGGCAAAATTGTGAGTGAGCCCACTCCCTTGGCTGAGAAGCAACCCCACACATGAATGGTCTCAGGATACTTTACGGTTGGCATGACACAGGACTGATGGTAGTGCTCACCTTGTCTTCTCCGGACAAGCTTTTTTCCCGGATGTTCCAAACAATCGGAAAGGGGATTCATCAGAGAAAATGACTTTACCCCAGTCCTCAGCAGTCCAATCCCTGTACCTTTTGCAGAATATCAGTCTGTCCATTATGTTTTTCCTGAAGAGAAGTGGCTTCATTGCTGCCCTTCTTGACACCAGGCTATCCTCCAAAAGTCTTCGCCTCACTGTGCGCGCAGATGCACACACACCTGCCTGCTGCCATTCCTGAGCAAGCTCTGTACTGGTGGTGCCCCGATACCGCAGCTGAATTAACTTTAGGAGTTGTTCCGGGTGCGTGCTGGACTTTCTTGTGTGCCCAGAAGCCTTCTTCACAACAATTGAACCGCTCTCCTTGAAGTTCTTGATGATCCGATAAATGGTTGATTTAGGTGCAATCTTACTGGCAGCAACATCCTTGCCTGTGAAGCCCTTTTTGTGCAAGCAATGATGACGGCACGTGTTGTCTTGCAGGTAAGCATGGTTGACAGAAGAAGAACAATGATTCCAAGCACCGCCCTCCTTTTGAAGCTTCCAGTCTGTTATTCGAACTCAATCAACATGACAGAGTGATCTCCAGCCTTGTCCTCGTCAACACTCACACCTGTGTTAACGAGAGAATCACTAACATGATGTCAGCTGGTCCTTTTGTGGCAGGGTTGAAATGCTGTGAAAATGTTTTCTGGGGGGATTCAGTTCATTTGCATGGCAAAGAGGGACTTTGCAATTAATTGCAGTTCATCTGATCACTCTTCATAACATTCTGGAGTATATGCAAATTGCCATCATACAAACTGAGGCAGCAAACTTTGTGGAAATGAATGTGTCATTCTCAAAACCTTTGGCCACTACTGTACACACAGTCATCCCCGTACCTCTCTATGACCTGTGTTGTCTACCTGTATTGTGTTGAATTATGTTGGTGACCTTGACTGGTTGTGTAGATGGTGTGAAGGGCAGTGGGAAGACCATGTCTCTCTGTCATACTGTCCACTACTGCTCCACACAGGGATGGCTGGTACTACACATACCAGATGGTAACACACACACACCCCGACATGGAATACACACAGACACACAAAATAATGATGATGATGATGATGATAATAATCTCCTCTCTATAGCCCACCTGTGGGTGAAGAACTGTAAGGAGCTGTTGCCCTCCTCCTACCACGCCTCCCGCTTTGACCAGCCAATACAGGCCTCCAACTGGCTACGCAACTTCAGAACCACCAATGAACACTTCCTCTCCAAGGTAGTCCCTCCTCCTCAGATAGATAGTGGGTGCCAGGTACATTGCCAGTCAAAAGTTTGGACACGCTGTAATCATCATGTTATTACATAGTTTTGATGTCTTCACTATTATTCTACAATGTGGAAAATGGTAAAATAAAGAAAGAATCCCTGGAATGAGTAGGTGTGTCCAAACCTTTGACTGGCACTGTATGTGTTGCCTGTAGGAACAAATCTAGGATCAGTTTACCATCCCCTAATCCTAACATTAGAAGTAAAATACAGTGCCTTCAGAAACTATTCACACACCTAGACTTTTTCCACATTGTGTTGTTACAAAGCCAGATTAAATTTGATTTAATTGTTGTTTTTTGTCAACGATCTACACAAGTTCTCAAAGTGGAAGAAACATGTTATTTCTTTAATTCATGGAAAATTTTAAAAAGTAATATTTTGATTTGAGTTAATACATGTCAATCACATTTGGCAGCAATTACAGCTGTGAGTCTTTCTGGGTAAGTCTCAGAGCTTTGCATACCTGGATTCTACAATATTTGCCTATTATTCTATAAAAAATAATTGCCAAGCTCTGTGAAGTTGGTTGTTGATCATTGCTAGACAGCCATTTTTCTTTTATTTTTTTTAAACTAGGCCACTCAGGAACATTCAATGTCATCTTGGTAAGCAATTCCAGTGTATATTTGGCTTTGTTTGTTTCCCAGTGTCGGTTTATTTTTATCCTAAAAAAACTCCAGAGGCCTTGCCGATGACAAGTATACCCATAACATGATGCAGCCACCACCATTCTTGAAAATATGACATGATACTCAGTGATGTGTTTGTTGTGTTGGATTTACCCCAAACATAACACTTTGTATTCAGGAAAAAAAATTAATTTCATACCACATTTTTTCAGTATTACTTTAGTGCCTTATTGCAAACAGGATGGCTGCCTTCTTTTCACTCTATCAATTATGTTAGTATTGTGAAATAACTACTGTGTTGATCCATCCTCCGTTATCTCCTATCACAGCCTTTAAACTCAAACCTTATTTAAATCACGATTCGCCTCATGGTGAAATCCCTGAGCGGATCCTGCCTCTCTGGAAACTACGTTAGGATTGCCGCCTGTATCGTTGTGGGTTTAATTTGACACTTTGGATGGTGCATCAATAATAGCTCCACCATACTCAAAGGGATATTCAATGTCTGTTTTATTTGTATATTTACCCAACTACCAATAGGTGCCCTTTGTGAACCATAGGAAAAGCTCCCTGGCCTTTGGTTGAATCTGTGCTTGAAATTCATTGTTTGACTTAGGAACCTTACTGATAATTGTGTGTGTGGGGTACCGAGATGGCATTTTAAATACTATTGCACACAGTTGTTAAGCATATTTTTACTCCTTGAGGCATCCTGTATTTGTGACTGTCTCCCCTTGTTGTTTTAGATCAAGTTGAGGCAGCGGTACGTGTGGACTAAGAGAGAGAGCACTGAGGAGGGACGGCCACTAGGGGTGCTGGTGGACATGGTGAGTCCAGTGTCAACGTGCCCTTTATTAAGGCGTCAGCATCCTTCAGTTTGACCGAACTTGGCTAGGCGAACCGAACGAGTGTGCTCGCATGCTCCCTTGAAAGACCTTCACTTGAAAAATTAGAAAGTGTTAATAGTGCTGTTTGTCCATGTTTAAGATGCCGTAGTCAGAATTAATCTAACATAACTTAATCTGTTATGACGTTTTGGCCAAGGAGATCTTAGTCATGCAATTTTATATTTAACTAAGATGTATTGTGCAGTATTTTTCAATTAAAAAATGTGCATGAAAACAAGTAATCTCTTGTTGAATGACAAAGACTTTATTGCAGAATCCCTACGAAGGGGTGTAGATTTCAGCTACCAACTTTGGCTTGCCTCCAGAAAACACAAACATCACAACGTAGTCATAATATATGCAAAAACTGTTCCGACCTGTTTTGGCTGGGAATCATGTGGACGCCTTGCGTCTGGGCTCCAGTTCTGAAACATAATTGGTTCAGTGCACTTCTCTTAAGAATCTCATATGTGGTATCATTGTTAAGCTGTGTTTTTCACCCCAGGGAGTGTCTTGTGTGAAGAGCAGCAGTGATGTGGTGGGGGCAGTTCTAAAGGAGCTGAGGCTACAGGCTGGGGGGACAGAAGGGGGCTTCAGGCTGGCTGTGGCTGTTGGAGTCAACAGCCTCTGGGGAAGGACCACACTCAAGAAGGAAGACAAGAGCCCTGTACTAATACATTCATTCACCTCACTGTGGATCTATGAAAAAAAAAGATTTCTATTGCTTCCATTTTTGCCTTTGAAATTTCTGTGTAAAGATTGCTTACTTGACTGACCTTTCTCTCCCCTGTCACTTTTCCCTTCTCTCTACTTTTTCTGTGTCTCTCCTCTCTGCCAGGTGGCTCCAGAGGAGTTGACATTGGTTCATAACTTGAGGAAGATGATCAACAATGACTGGGTGAGAACTGTATGGTGGTTATCCTCTAATAGACATTAGAAAATTAAATTACATGATTGTGATTTACACCTCTGTCCCTCTCTCTCCTCCATGTGGAGGGGTGGTCATCGCCACGCTGTCTGAGACAGGATCTCTCTACGCTCCAAGCTCTGCCTACCTGCCCCAGGAGCTGCTGGGAGAGGTCAGGGGTCATGATTACATCCTGGTTAATGTTATATGTCCAGTCCAAAAACTACCTCTAACCCTTGGTGTCTATTGATCTGGGCTAACAAGGGAATGATCTAGATGTTTTTGGACAAGACCCTTCTGATGTGTTTATATGCATCATCAGTCAAATAGAAACAGAAGTTCACCTATTAAAAACATCCTCATCCTCTGTGTTCCTCCTACAGGAGGGCTTTGACAGCATGGACCCTTTTGTTCCAGTACCAGTCTCTCTCTACAGTGAGAAGGAGTTTGAGAGCTGGTACCTCTACTACCTGGACCGCCACTGGCTACAACACCCACACAGTAAGAGATATTCACTTTCACCACTGTTTGTGATGGTTTAGATTATGACATGAACTGATTGAGAGATTTCTCTATAAAGGTCAGACAGAGGAAGGGAAGAAAGAACTCATCTTCCTCAGCAACAGAAACCCTTCTGTACTGGAGAGACTGTGCCTTCCTGTAACATCACACATGGGCCCACACACCCATAGAGATAGGACTCATCTTTATATCTGTGACAGCATGGGCAGCGCCATTGAGGCTACAACCCATAGGAATCCCCACTCAGTTGACTACTTTGACCACTTTAAAATGGCGGAAGCCCTCTGGTGCTGCCCATGCGACATCAAGGCCACGAGCATTCTCTATGGGACAAATGCCAATACAGACTCATACATGGATTATAACGTTGCAGTTGTGTATGTGTCCCTCCATAAATTATTCTGTTGTGATGCATGATAGTGTCTTTCATAATAAAAATATACATGAAAAACAGTCAGATCTCATGTTCTTTTATATGAGCCAATACAGACATTTTCTTCATGAAAAGTTAGTGATGTTTGTCTTTTGAATATAGAGAGTACCTGACACAATGCACAGAATTACAACTACTTTAAGTCAATACATTTTTATTTGACCAAATCAAAGGGTTAGAGCCTCAAGCCTTTTGAATACAGCTTAGTGGTAGATGTAGACAGGTATGGTCAAGTGAAGATGTTACTCTGCCTCATTATTAGTGTCCTCACGAGAGCACCAGACCATATTTCTGGGACTGTAGAGCATCAGGGCACCTTCGTCAGGGAGGGTGAGGTGACCTCTTTGTGCATTGTTGGGCCGGTCGATGTTACGATGTCCAGATCACCACTAGGTCTCTGTAGAGCTCCAGGGTACCTTTGTCAGTGAGGGTGAGGTGGCCTCTTTGTGTATTGTTGCAACGGCCAGTGTTACTTGACCAAATGGGATGGTCCTGTGTAGTGTAGATGACCAGGTTGCCATCCTGTTGGAGGATGAGCCTCTGAGCATCTTTGTTCACAGTGTTTGATGCCCAGACAACCTGACCCCAACCGTAGAGCACAAAGTTGCCATCGGTCTGCAAAGAGAAAATGTATTTGCATATAAACATGTTAGACAAAGATGACCTCTGTACTGCTGTGCATTCCTTTCATCCACTTTTAAATGATTACTTAAACGTTTAGGATGAAAAAGTGTTCGTTTACTAAATAAAAATATTAAGGGTGTGCATCTATTCCATTCGATACGCATCTAGATGGTCTGCAATATGATACAGGAATTATACGTTTTCATTTGAAACAATTCGATGTGGTTTGATTAGAGAATGGTTTGATGCGATGTAAATCGATGCACTAAGATTAGTTTAATTTCCCATTCTAAATAAAAATCTGCAATTCGTAACATATCAATCGGAATGTATAATGGACATCCACAAATGAATACACACATTAGGAAACGTAACATATCAATGGTGACCCGTCATTGAGGGCAGAGCCTTTTTTGTATGTTTTTGGGCATTAATACGTGTCACATATCAGTTTGCAAACAATGTAAAAAAGTTAATAAATCCGCAAACAAACATGGTCTCTTTTTTGCTTTCTTAAGTAAGGCAGCTTCAAAATGCAGGTGTTTCAGCATAGCTCATTGCTTTCTGTGGTGGTGGGACAGCCATTGGAAAATACAGAGCTTAGGAGTTGGTAATGTATTCTAGATGTGCAGTGATTGGCTCAATGTTCTGTCACTCAAGGTCGTTAGCCACAGATAAATTGTTAAATCACATATCTACCGTAGATTTGATTGGACTGATCATGTCAACATATCATATTTTCAACATTTTAGCTAGCAAGTAGACAAGCAGTCATCTTCATGAATCACGTTGACAGTCTGCTGGCAAATCCTATTCAATCCTTGTCATATGAAGAGAAATTATAGATAAAATGTATTGCTGCTCATCGACTATAAACATTACACAAGTTGAATTGCAAATTCAACAATGAGTGGTTTGGAAAGAATCAGTGGCTAACTGCAAGCATTGCAAAGCAATCACTAGCCTGCTATTCAGTGGAGAGGGTGTTTGGTCCAAGTCTGGGTTTAAGGGTCTCTATTCCAAGCTTAAAAGGATAAACATTCAACACCATGGGCCAGAAAAGTTTAAATACATTTGGCCATGCTGTTAATCCAGCATGCATTCTGCCGCATTCAAAACAACTGGAAACTTGGAAATCTCAGACTTTAATGAGTTCAAGACAACAGGGAACTCTGGAAAAAAACAAGCTCAGACTGGGAAAATACATTTTTGAACGGTCATTCAACTCGGAATTCAAAGTTGTGAACCTTGGCCTCTTTCTAGAGCTCCGACCTGAAGATCACTGACGTCATGATTCAACCTTGTTCTCCCCCCCCCCCCCGAGTTCCCAATTGTCTTGAAAGCACCATAAATCCAGGAAATGCCAGACTGATGAAAAATTTGCCCACAAGGCCCGCCTCGCCACCTTCCTGTTCAAGTGAGCACGGCACAACAAGGGGAGTCCAAAAATGTCTTGTTTGCAGCTGCATAAATGATGTAATATGACAGGGAGATATGTATACTGTAGCTAAGAAAGTACTACTACGTGTATTTTGTGTAGTAAGCTGTTAGTTGCCCATGTGCCTCACCCTAATAATTTGGTCCCTTCCCCCCTACTGTTCTGACTTGGTGGTGCCCATGTAGCCTATTTTAGAGTAATGTAATCATTGAATATTGTAAGAGCTTTCATTGTCTGCTTATATGCCCCCTTTATCCTATGGTACTGACTTGGTGTACAGGGAGAATGCTGTAAGAACGGACCATGTTCTGAATTCTGTCGCTGTACATTTCAAAAGTGCTTAACAAAGCTATATTGACTGCGTCAGCTCATTAATGTTGTACTCGAAATTACAGATTGCCTCTTATCTGCTCGTTGTCCCCTTATGCCATAGTTTGTACAACTCAATTATCAGTAGAAACCACATTTGTTTAAGCAAGTCAGCCATATCAGCTATGTTTTTTTAAAGGGCAGTAAATGAGGATGAATTAACCGTGTCGCTGCCAGACAAGGCTCCGCTGATAGCCAGGTGTAGCAGTGATAATGATTTACGCAATTGTGCTGAAAAGAAAGCTCTGCTGTTGGGACAGCTTTATGCAGGCTCTAACAGTTTGTGGGCACCATTTGTCACCATTATAGTGCAATTCGTGTATTGCTTAGTGTTGTATTGGCATTGCTGTCATGCATCTAAAACATTTTATTTGTTCACCCACCAAGATTTACATGCTAAAAATCACCACTGCATATCCATAATAAATGCAGTGTCTTGGATTTACTTACAGAATAATATGAAATGCTCTGAGACCACAATGAGTGGAGTGGTAGATGCCTAGTCTCTATTATTGCTCAGCTCAGGTGCCTATATAAACATACATCATTTACACGCACGCACACACACACAGAACCCAGGTCCTGCGTGTCCCCAGGCACTCATTTGTTGACTTCGAAAAAGCCTTGGTTTCATGCATGTTATCAGAAGCCGCCTCCCTGCATTTGTTTTACTCACTGCTTTAGCACAGTCCACCAACCCTGATGTCCTTGTCGTGTCTGAATTCTGAGATTTCCATCCCAAACTACAACATTTTCCATCAAGATAGAACTGCCAAAGGGGGAAGAGTTGCAATCTACTGCAGAGATAGTTTGCAAAGTTCTGTCATACTTTCCAGGTCTTCGCCCAAACAGTTTGAGCTTCTAATTCTAAAAATGAATCCCTCCAGAATTAAGTCTCTCACTGTTGCCGCCTGTTATAGACCCCCCTCAACTCCCAGCTGTGCCCCTAATTCATTGATTGCCCCTCATCTTCAGAGTTCGTTCTGTTTGGTGACCTAAACTGGGATATGCTTAACATCCCGGCAGTCCTACAATCTAAGCTAGATGCCCTCAATATCACAAATTGTCAAGGAACCCACTAGGTACAACCCTAAATCCAAAAACATGGGCACCCTCATAGACATTATCCTGACCAACTTGCCCTCCAAATACACCTCTGCTGTTTTCAATCAGGATCTCAGCTATCACTGCCTCGTTGCCTGTATCCGCCATGGGTCCAAAGTCAAATGACCACCCCTCATCACTGTCAAACGCTCCCGAAAACACTTCTACGAGCAGGCCTTTCTTATCGAGCTGGCCAAGGTATCCTGGAAGGATATTGACCTCATCCCGTCAGTCGAGGATGCCTGGTCGTTCTTTAAAAGTAATTTCCTCACCATCTTAAATAAGCATGCCCCTTTCAAAAAAAGGTAGAACTCCAGACCTGACTGCCCTCGACCAGCACAAAAACATCCTGTGGCAGACTGCACTCGCATCGAATAGTCCCCGCAATATGCAACTGTTCAGGGAAAATCAGGAACCAATACATGCAGTCAGTAAGGAAAGCAAAGGCTAGCTTTTTCAAACAAAAACTACAAAATGTTTTGGGACACTGTAAAGTCCATGGAAAACGAGAGCACCTCCTCCCAGCTGCCCACTGCACTGAGGCTTGGTAACATGGTCACCACTGATAAATCCATGATAAATCCGAAATTTCAATAAGCTTCTCTACAGCTGGCCATGCTTTCTTCCTGACTTCCAGCTCCGCACCCCCCGCAGCTACTTGCCCGAGCCTCCCCAGCTTCTCCTTCACCCAAATCCAGATAACAGATGTTCTGAAAGAGCTGCTAAACCTGGACCCGTACAAATCAGCTGGGATCTGGACCCTTTTTCTAAAATGATCTGCCGCCATTGGTAATAGGGGTTGTAACAGTCTGTTCAACTGCTCTTTCGTATCATCCACGATCCCTAAATATTGGAAAGCTGCCGTGGTCCTCCCCCTCTTCAAAGGAGGTTACACCCTAGACCAAAACTGTTATAGACCTATATCCATCCTGCCCTGCCTGTTGTCCGGAACTCTGGCAGTCTCTATGGGGGTGCCACAGGGTTCAATTCTCGGGCCGACTCTTTTCTCTGTATATATCAACGATGTTGCGCTTGCTGCGGGTGATTCCCTGATCCACCTCTACACAGACCCATTCTGTATACATCTGGCCCTTCTTTGGACACTTAACTAACCTCCAAACAAGCTCCAATGCCATACAACACTCCTTCCGTGGCCTCCAACTGCTCTTAAACACTAGTAAAACAAAATGCATGCTTTTCAAACGTTCGCTGCCCGCACCCACCCGCACAACTAGCATCACTACTCTGGATTTATTTTTCGTCTGCTGATAATTGCTTCAGGGTTGTTGAGTCCAAGGCTATAGGATTCGTCCACCTGTTTAATTCGGATTTATATCATTTTCCATAAAGCTTTTAAAATTGTAATTAATTGCGCTGTTTCTAATTAACATGAATGTGTATATTTTACAATTATAACTGGTTTAGCGTGTATTCGTTTTGAGAGATATTTACCAGGGTTATTAAGTAATATGCTTTATTTGAGTTTAACCTGTAGTTGTTGGCTCTCTTCAAAAGTAAAAGATCGTATTCCTGCGTAAATTCAGAAAATGTTATTTTCTTCTTTATCTTGTAAAGATTTATGGGCTTTCTAAGATTGTGATTTATTTATCTTGCATTTTAATTTCTAAATCAGATGTAACTTTTTGCAGAGTATGAGATTATCATTCCCCTAATGTTTTTAAAAATGGTATAACTAGACAAGTCAGAACACATTCTTATTTACAATGACGGCCTAGGAACAGTTGGTTAACTGCCTTGTTTTGGGGCAGAACGACAGATTCTTTCCTTGTCACCTCAGGGATTCAATCTAGCAACCTTTCGGTTACTTGTCCAACGCTTTAACCACTGGGCTACTTGCCGCCCCAATGTACACCTTAAAGGCATACCAAATTATATCAGCGGTTGGATTTTCTCTGTCTACATTTGTAATGGTAAATATTTTAATTTACGTATTTAAATTTCGGATCCAGAAGATGCTCGCTGATGATTCTCCTACTACAGTTGCTGTGTAGGAGAAAATTTTTAATAAAAGTGTATTTTTCTGTTGGTGTAATTAATCAGAATGATCATTATCATTTTTTAAATCCAGTAATCATTTTTTTTATCCAGTAAATTGTTGAATGCAATTTTGGAGAGAAAGAAATGTAGTCAATTATTGAATAGCTTTTCTTACATAGAGAAAAAACAGATGCCTCGATCTTTAGTTTCTTGGCAATTTCTCACATGGAATAGCCTTCATTTCTCAGAATAATAATAGACTGACGAGTTTCAGAAGAAAGTTCTTTGTTGCTGGTCATTTTGAGCCTGTAATCGAACCTATTTCTGATCAATTTGATGTTGTTATTTTAATAGACAAGAAATGTACTTATCTTTCAAAAACAATGACATTTCTAAGTGGCCCCAAACTTTTGATTTTTTAAAATATATATTAGAGAATAAAAATAATGTTTCAAGATTAAGGTTCAGCTGAAGGCACCAGAGTTAAATCTTCTCACTTTGCCAGTAACTTTTTCTGCTACCATTAATGTCAAGCCGTCTACACGTACAGTTTGATGCATACGTTTGATAAATTCAACATATGCAACATAATTTCCAATTGAACGCTGCGTTTGCCTTGCAGCATTGCGTTGCAGAGCCAGTTGCAGTGAGTTGTGTGGTGCATATGCTGGATTTATCGAATGCATCAAACTGTATGCTAGATGGCTTGACGTTAATGGTAGCAGAATGTGAATGTTGAACTTTTGTTGTACACATATGCATTAAACATTTACATATATAATTAAAGTTTGACTACATAATTTATTACACAGCATTGATTTAATGACACTGTCTGTCTGATCACAGCTTGAATCGTTACATCCCTACAAAAAAACTTCTAAGGTCAAAATAAGTTGCAGACCAGATATCTAATGTTAATATAATTGAAATGTAAGTGTTTCACTAACTATTGTACCTGAAAGATAGCTTTAAATTGTCCATTGTTGGAGAGGAGGTAGTCCCCTTTCAGCAGAATCCTCTCGGTGCTCATGTAGTTCATACTCATGATTCTGAAAGAGAGAATTTATATTGTTTATTTGCTGCAGTTTATTATAGTAAACACCCACACAAACAGCAAAACACATTTAGACAAAAGGAAGAGAGAGAAAATGTGCCTAAACTAGCTCTTTTATAATGAGAATGGATCATTTCAGTTCTAAATGACAAATGTAAAAACCAACTAAATAATACACAAAATTAATAGAAATGCATCTCATTAAGACCTCATTTTACTGGCCGTTCCCTGTACATAAATGAAAAAACACACGTTGAAATAGGAGTTACCTCACTCACTACCTCACTCAGCATTGCCCACTTCAGGTACTGTCCCACCTTCTATAGCATGGCCCACTTCAGGTACTGTACCACCTTCTATAGCATGGCCCACTTCAGGAACTGTACCACCTTCTATAGCATGGCCCATTTCAGGTACTGTACCACCTTCTATAGCATGGCCCACTTCAGGTACTGTACCACCTTCTATAGAATGGCCCACTTCAGGTGCTGTACTGTCCCACCTTCTATAGCATTGCCCACTTCAGGTACTGTACCACCTTCTATAGCATGGCCCACTTCAGGTACTGTACTGTCCCACCTTCTATAGCATGGCCCACTTCAGGTACTGTACCACCTTATATAGCATGGTCCACTTCAGGTACTGTACCACCTTCTATAGCATTGCCCACTTCAGGTACTGTACCACCTTCTATAGCATGGCCCACTTCAGGTACTGTACTGTCCAACCTTCTATAGCATGGCCCACTTCAGGTACTGTACCACCTTCTATAGCATGGCCCACTTCAGGTACTGTACCACCTTCTATAGCATGGCCCACTACAAGTACTGTAACACCTTCTATAGCATTGCCCACTTCAGGTACTGTAACACCTTCTATAACATGGCCTCCTTCAGGTACTGTACCACCTTCTATAACATGGCACATTTCAGGTACTGTACCACCTTCTATAGCATTGCCCACTTCAGGTACTGTACCACCTTCTATAGAATGGCCCACTTCAGGTACTGTCCCACCTTCTATAGCATGGCCCACTTCAGGTACTGTACCACCTTCTATAGCATGGTCCACTTCAGATACTGTCCCACCTTCTATAACATGGCCCACTACAAGTACTGTACCACCTTCTATAGCATTGCCCACTTCAGGTACTGTACCACCTTCTATAACATGGCCTCCTTCAGGTACTGTACCACCTTCTATAGAATTGCCAACTTCAGGTACTGTCCCACCTTCTATAGCATGGCCCACTTCAGGTACTGCACCATCCCACCTTCTATAGCATGGCCCACTTCAGGTACTGTACCACCTTCTATAGCATGGTCCATTTCAGGTACTGTACCGTCCCACCTTCTATAGCATGGCCCACTTCAGGTATTGCACTGTCCCACCTTCTATAACATGGCCCACTTCAGGTACTGTACTGTCCCACCTTCTATAGCATGGCCCACTTTAGGTATTGTACCGCCTTCTATAGCATGGCCCACTTCAGGTACTGTACCACCTTCTATAACATGGCCCATTTTAGGTATTGTACCGCCTTCAATAGCATGGCCCACTTCAGGTACTGTACCACCTTCTATAACATGGCCCATTTCAGGTATTGTACCACCTTCTATAGCATGGCCTACTTCAGGTACTGTCCCACCTTCTATCGCATGGTTCATTTCAAGTACTGTACCAGCTTCTATAGCATGGCCCATTTCAGGTACTGTTCCACCTTCTATCGCATGGTTCATTTCAAGTACTGCCCCACCTTCTATAGCATGGCCCACTTCAGGTACTGTCCCACCTACTATAACATTGTCCATTTCAGGTACTGTACCACCTTCTATAACATTGCCCACTTCAGGTACTGTACCACCTTCTATAACATGGCACATTTCAGGTACTGTACCACCTTCTATAGCATTGCCCACTTCAGGTACTGTACCACCTTCTATAGAATGGCCCACTTCAGGTACTGTCCCACCTTCTATAGCATGGCCCACTTCAGGTACTGTACCACCTTCTATAGCATGGTCCACTTCAGATACTGTCCCACCTTCTATAACATGGCCCACTACAAGTACTGTACCACCTTCTATAGCATTGCCCACTTCAGGTACTGTACCACCTTCTATAACATGGCCTCCTTCAGGTACTGTACCACCTTCTATAACATGGCCCATTTCAGGTACTGTACCACCTTCTATAGCATGGTCCACTTCAGGTACTGTACCAGCTTCTATAGCATGGCCCATTTCAGGTACTGTACCACCTTCTATAGAATTGCCAACTTCAGGTACTGTCCCACCTTCTATAGCATGGCCCACTTCAGGTACTGCACCATCCCACCTTCTATAGCATGGCCCACTTCAGGTACTGTACCACCTTCTATAGCATGGTCCATTTCAGGTACTGTACCGTCCCACCTTCTATAGCATGGCCCACTTCAGGTATTGCACTGTCCCACCTTCTATAACATGGCCCACTTCAGGTACTGTACTGTCCCACCTTCTATAGCATGGCCCACTTTAGGTATTGTACCGCCTTCTATAGCATGGCCCACTTCAGGTACTGTACCACCTTCTATAACATGGCCCATTTTAGGTATTGTACCGCCTTCTATAGCATGGCCCACTTCAGGTACTGTACCACCTTCTATAACATGGCCCATTTCAGGTATTGTACCACCTTCTATAGCATGGCCTACTTCAGGTACTGTCCTGCCCCACCTTCTATAGCATGGCCCACTTCAAGTACTGTACCACCTTCTATAGCATGGCCCACTTCAAGTACTGTACCACCTTCTATAGCATTGCCCACTTCAGGTACTGTACCACCTTCTATAACATGGCCCATTTCAGGTACTGTCCCACCTTCTATCGCATGGTTCATTTCAGGTACAGTACCAACTTCTATAACATGGCCCATTACAGGTACTGTACCACCTCTATAGCATGTCGCACTTCAGGTACTGTACCACCTTCTATAGCACGGTCCATTTCAGGTACTGTCCCACCTTCTATAGCATGGCCCACTTTAGGTACTGTCCCACCTTCTATAGCATTGCCCACTTCAGGTACTGTCCCACCTTCTATAGAATGGACCATTTCAGGTACTGCACCATCCCACCTTCTATAGCATGTCCCACTTCAGGTACTGTACCACCTTCTATAGCATGGCCCTCTTCAGGTACTGGACCACCTTCTATAGCATGGCCCACTTCAGGTACTGGACCACCTTCTATAGCATGGCCCACTTCAGGTACTGTACCACCTTCTATAGCATGGTCCACTTCAGGTACTGTCCTGCCCCACCTTCTATAGCATGGCCCACTTCAAGTACTGTACAACCTTCTATAGCATGGCCCACTTCAGGTACTGTACCACCTTCTATAGCATGGCGCATTTCAGGTACTGTACCACCTTCTATAGCATGGCCCACTTCAGGTACTGTACCACCTTCTATAGCATTGCCCACTTCACGTACTGTACCACCTTCTATAGCATGGTCCACTTCAGGTACTGTACCACCTTCTATAGCATGGTCCACTTCAGGTACTGTACCACCTTCTATAGCATGGTCCACTTCAAGTACTGTACCACCTTCTATAGCATGGCCCACTTCAGCTACTGTACCACCTTCTATAGCATGGTCCACTTCAGGTACTGTACTGTCCCACCTTCTATAGCATGGCCCACTTCAGGTACTGTCCCACCTTCTATAGCATGGCCCACTTCAGGTACTGTCCCACCTTCTATAGAATGGACCATTTCAGGTACTGCACAATCCCACCTTCTATAGCATGTCCCACTTCAGGTACTGTACCACCTTCTATAGCATGGTCCACTTCAGGTACTGTACCACCTTCTATAGCATGTCCCACTTCAGGTACTGTACCACCTTCTATAGCATGGTCCACTTCAGGTACTGTACCACCTTCTATATCATGGCCACTTCAAGTAATGTACCACCTTCTATAGCATTGCCCACTTCAGGTACTGTCCCACCTTCTATATCATGGCCACTTCAAGTCATGTACCAGCTTCTATAGCATGGCCCATTTCAGGTACTGTACTGTCCCACCTTCTATAGCATGGCCCACTTCAGGTACTGTCCCACCTTCTATAGCATGGCCCACTTCAGGTACTGTCCCACCTTCTATAGAATGGACGATTTCAGGTACTGCACCATCCCACCTTCTATAGCATGGTCCACTTCAGGTACTGTACCACCTTCTATATCATGGCCACTTCAAGTAATGTACCACCTTCTATAACATTGCCCACTTCAGGTACTGTACCACCGTCTATAGCATGGCCCACTTCAGGTACTGTATCACCTTCTATAGCATGGCCCACTTCAGGTACTGTATCACCTTCTATAGCATGGTCCACTTCAGGTACTGTACCACCTTCTATATCATGGCCACTTCAAGTACTGTACCACCTTCTATAGCATTGCCCACTTCAGGTACTGTACCACCTTCTATAACATGGCCCATTTCAGGTACTGTCCCACCTTCTATCGCATGGTTCATTTCAGGTACAGTACCAACTTCTATAACATGGCCCATTACAGGTACTGTACCACCTCTATAGCATGTCGCACTTCAGGTACTGTACCACCTTCTATAGCACGGTCCATTTCAGGTACTGTCCCACCTTCTATAGCATGGCCCACTTTAGGTACTGTCCCACCTTCTATAGCATTGCCCACTTCAGGTACTGTCCCACCTTCTATAGAATGGACCATTTCAGGTACTGCACCATCCCACCTTCTATAGCATGTCCCACTTCAGGTACTGTACCACCTTCTATAGCATGGCCCTCTTCAGGTACTGGACCACCTTCTATAGCATGGCCCACTTCAGGTACTGGACCACCTTCTATAGCATGGCCCACTTCAGGTACTGTACCACCTTCTATAGCATGGTCCACTTCAGGTACTGTCCTGCCCCACCTTCTATAGCATGGCCCACTTCAAGTACTGTACAACCTTCTATAGCATGGCCCACTTCAGGTACTGTACCACCTTCTATAGCATGGCGCATTTCAGGTACTGTACCACCTTCTATAGCATGGCCCACTTCAGGTACTGTACCACCTTCTATAGCATTGCCCACTTCACGTACTGTACCACCTTCTATAGCATGGTCCACTTCAGGTACTGTACCACCTTCTATAGCATGGTCCACTTCAGGTACTGTACCACCTTCTATAGCATGGTCCACTTCAAGTAATGTACCACCTTCTATAGCATGGTCCACTTCAGGTACTGTACCACCTTCTATAGCATGGTCCACTTCAAGTACTGTACCACCTTCTATAGCATGGCCCACTTCAGCTACTGTACCACCTTCTATAGCATGGTCCACTTCAGGTACTGTACTGTCCCACCTTCTATAGCATGGCCCACTTCAGGTACTGTCCCACCTTCTATAGCATGGCCCACTTCAGGTACTGTCCCACCTTCTATAGAATGGACCATTTCAGGTACTGCACAATCCCACCTTCTATAGCATGTCCCACTTCAGGTACTGTACCACCTTCTATAGCATGGTCCACTTCAGGTACTGTACCACCTTCTATAGCATGTCCCACTTCAGGTACTGTACCACCTTCTATAGCATGGTCCACTTCAGGTACTGTACCACCTTCTATATCTTGGCCACTTCAAGTAATGTACCACCTTCTATAGCATTGCCCACTTCAGGTACTGTCCCACCTTCTATATCATGGCCACTTCAAGTCATGTACCAGCTTCTATAGCATGGCCCATTTCAGGTACTGTACTGTCCCACCTTCTATAGCATGGCCCACTTCAGGTACTGTCCCACCTTCTATAGCATGGCCCACTTCAGGTACTGTCCCACCTTCTATAGAATGGACCATTTCAGGTACTGCACCATCCCACCTTCTATAGCATGGTCCACTTCAGGTACTGTACCACCTTCTATATCATGGCCACTTCAAGTAATGTACCACCTTCTATAACATTGCCCACTTCAGGTACTGTACCACCGTCTATAGCATGGCCCACTTCAGGTACTGTATCACCTTCTATAGCATGGTCCACTTCAGGTACTGTACCACCTTCTATATCATGGCCACTTCAAGTAATGTACCAGCTTCTATAGCATGGCCCATTTCAGGTACTGTACCACCTTCTATAGAATTAACAACTTCAGGTACTGTCCCACCTTCTATAGCATGGCCCATTTCAGGTACTGTACCACCTTCTATAACATTGCCCACTTCAGGTACTGTACCACCTTCTATAGCATGGTCCATTTCAGGTACTGTCCCACCTTCTATGGCATGGTCCATTTCAGGTACTGTACCATCTTCTATAACATGGCCCATTTCAGGTACTGTACCACCTCTATAGCATGTCGCACTTCAGGTACTGTACCACCTTCTATAGCATGGTCCATTTCAGTTACTGTACCACCTTCTATAGCATGGTCCACTTCAGGTACTGTACCAGCTTCTATAGCATGGCCCATTTCAGGTACTGTACCACCTTCTATAGAATTGCCAACTTCAGGTACTGTCCCACCTTCTATAGCATGGCCCACTTCAGGTACTGCACCATCCCACCTCCTATTGCATGGTTCATTTCAGGTACTGTACCACCTTCTATAGCATGGCCCACTTCAGGTACTGTACCACCTTCTATAGCATGGTCCACTTCAGGTACTGTACCACCTTCTATACCATGGCCCACTTCAAGTACTGTACCACCTTCTATAACATTGCCCACTTCAGGTACTGTACCACCTTCTATAGCATGGCCCACTTCAGGTACTGCACCATCCCACCTTCTATAGCATGGTCCACTTCAGGTACTGTACCACCTTCTATATCATGGCCACTTCAAGTAATGTACCACCTTCTATAGCATTGCCCACTTCAGGTACTGTCCCACCTTCTATATCATGGCCACTTCAAGTCATGTACCAGCTTCTATAGCATGGCCCATTTCAGGTACTGTACTGTCCCACCTTCTATAGCATGGCCCACTTCAGGTACTGTCCCACCTTCTATAGCATGGCCCACTTCAGGTACTGTCCCACCTTCTATAGAATGGACCATTTCAGGTACTGCACCATCCCACCTTCTATAGCATGGTCCACTTCAGGTACTGTACCACCTTCTATATCATGGCCACTTCAAGTAATGTACCACCTTCTATAACATTGCCCACTTCAGGTACTGTACCACCGTCTATAGCATGGCCCACTTCAGGTACTGTATCACCTTCTATAGCATGGTCCACTTCAGGTACTGTACCACCTTCTATATCATGGCCACTTCAAGTAATGTACCAGCTTCTATAGCATGGCCCATTTCAGGTACTGTACCACCTTCTATAGAATTAACAACTTCAGGTACTGTCACACCTTCTATAGCATGGCCCATTTCAGGTACTGTACCACCTTCTATAACATTGCCCACTTCAGGTACTGTACCACCTTCTATAGCATGGTCCATTTCAGGTACTGTCCCACCTTCTATGGCATGGTCCATTTCAGGTACTGTACCATCTTCTATAACATGGCCCATTTCAGGTACTGTACCACCTCTATAGCATGTCGCACTTCAGGTACTGTACCACCTTCTATAGCATGGTCCATTTCAGTTACTGTACCACCTTCTATAGCATGGTCCACTTCAGGTACTGTACCAGCTTCTATAGCATGGCCCATTTCAGGTACTGTACCACCTTCTATAGAATTGCCAACTTCAGGTACTGTCCCACCTTCTATAGCATGGCCCACTTCAGGTACTGCACCATCCCACCTCCTATTGCATGGTTCATTTCAGGTACTGTACCACCTTCTATAGCATGGCCCACTTCAGGTACTGTACCACCTTCTATAGCATGGTCCACTTCAGGTACTGTACCACCTTCTATAGCATGGCCCACTTCAAGTACTGTACCACCTTCTATAACATTGCCCACTTCAGGTACTGTACCACCTTCTATAGCATGGCCCACTTCAGGTACTGCACCATCCCACCTTCTATAGCATGGCCCACTTCAGGTACTGTACCACATTCTATAGCATGGTCCATTTCAGGTACTGTACGACATTCTATAATATGGCCCATTTCAGGTACTGTACCGCCTTCTATAGCATTGCCCATTTCAGGTACTGTACCGCCTTCTATAGCATGGCCCGTTTCAGGTACTGTACCACCTTCTATAACATGGCCCATTTCAGGTACTGTACCGCCTTCTATAGCAAGGACCATTTCAGGTACTGTCCGACCTTCTATAGCATGGCCCATTTCAGATACTGTTCCCCTTTCTATAGCACGGTCCATTTCAGGTACAGTACCACCTTCTATAACATGGCCCATTACAGGTACTGTACCACCTCTATATCATGTCGCACTTCAGGTACTGTACCACCTTCTATAGCACGGTCCATTTCAGGTACTGTACCACCTTCTTTAGCACGGTCCATTTCAGGTACTGTCCCACCTTCTATAGCATGGCCCACTTTAGGTACTGTCCCACCTTCTATAGCATGGCCCACTTCAGGTATTGTACTGTCCCACCTTCTATAGCATGGCCCACTTTAGGTACTGTACCACCTTCTATAGCATGGCCCATTTCAGGTACTGTACCGCCTTCTATAGAATGGACCATTTCAGGTACTGCACCATCCCACCTTCTATAGCATGTCCCACTTCAGGTACTGTACCACCTTCTATAGCATGGCCCACTTCAGGTACTGTACCACCTTCTATAGAATGGACCATTTCAGGTACTGCACCATCCCACCTTCTATAGCATGTCCCACTTCAGGTACTGTACCACCTTCTATAGCATTTCCTCCTTCAAGTACTGTACCACCTTCTATAGCATGGCCCACTTCAGCTACTGTCCCACCTTCTATAGAATGGACCATTTCAGGTACTGTACCACCTTCTATAGCATGGTCCACTTCAGGTACTGCACCATCCCACCTTCTATAGCATGTCCCACTTCAGGTACTGTACCACCTTCTATAGCATGGTCCACTTCAGGTACTGTACCACCTTCTATAGCATGGTCCACTTCAAGTAATGTACCACCTTCTATAGCATGGTCCGCTTCAGGTACTGTACCACCTTCTATAGCATGGCCCACTTCAGGTACTGTCCCACCTTCTATAGAATGGACCATTTCAGGTACTGCACCATCCCTCCTTCTATAGCATGGCCCACTTCAGCTACTGTACCACCTTCTATAGCATGGTCCACTTCAGGTACTGTACCACCTATATCATGGCCACTTCAAGTAATGTACCACCTTCTATAGCATTGCCCACTTCAGGTACTGTCCCACCTTCTATAGAATGGACCATTTCAGGTACTGCACCATCCCACCTTCTATAGCATGGTCCACTTCAGGTACTGTACCACCTTCTATAGCATGGCCCACTACAAGTACTGTAACACCTTCTATAGCATTGCCCACTTCAGGTACTGTAACACCTTCTATAACATGGCCTCCTTCAGGTACTGTACCACCTTCTATAACATGGCACATTTCAGGTACTGTACCACCTTCTATAGCATGGCCCACTTCAGGTACTGTACCACCTTCTATAGCATGGCCCACTTCAGGTACTGTACCACCTTCTATAGCATGGCCCACTACAAGTACTGTAACACCTTCTATAGCATTGCCCACTTCAGGTACTGTAACACCTTCTATAACATGGCCTCCTTCAGGTACTGTACCACCTTCTATAACATGGCACATTTCAGGTACTGTACCACCTTCTATAGCATTGCCCACTTCAGGTACTGTACCACCTTCTATAGAATGGCCCACTTCAGGTACTGTCCCACCTTCTATAGCATGGCCCACTTCAGGTACTGTACCACCTTCTATAGCATGGTCCACTTCAGATACTGTCCCACCTTCTATAACATGGCCCACTACAAGTACTGTACCACCTTCTATAGCATTGCCCACTTCAGGTACTGTACCACCTTCTATAACATGGCCTCCTTCAGGTACTGTACCACCTTCTATAACATGGCCCATTTCAGGTACTGTACCACCTTCTATAGAATTGCCAACTTCAGGTACTGTCCCACCTTCTATAGCATGGCCCACTTCAGGTACTGCACCATCCCACCTTCTATAGCATGGCCCACTTCAGGTACTGTACCACCTTCTATAGCATGGTCCATTTCAGGTACTGTACCGTCCCACCTTCTATAGCATGGCCCACTTCAGGTATTGCACTGTCCCACCTTCTATAACATGGCCCACTTCAGGTACTGTACTGTCCCACCTTCTATAGCATGGCCCACTTTAGGTATTGTACCGCCTTCTATAGCATGGCCCACTTCAGGTACTGTACCACCTTCTATAACATGGCCCATTTTAGGTATTGTACCGCCTTCAATAGCATGGCCCACTTCAGGTACTGTACCACCTTCTATAACATGGCCCATTTCAGGTATTGTACCACCTTCTATAGCATGGCCTACTTCAGGTACTGTCCCACCTTCTATCGCATGGTTCATTTCAAGTACTGTACCAGCTTCTATAGCATGGCCCATTTCAGGTACTGTTCCACCTTCTATCGCATGGTTCATTTCAAGTACTGCCCCACCTTCTATAGCATGGCCCACTTCAGGTACTGTCCCACCTACTATAACATTGTCCATTTCAGGTACTGTACCACCTTCTATAACATTGCCCACTTCAGGTACTGTACCACCTTCTATAACATGGCACATTTCAGGTACTGTACCACCTTCTATAGCATTGCCCACTTCAGGTACTGTACCACCTTCTATAGAATGGCCCACTTCAGGTACTGTCCCACCTTCTATAGCATGGCCCACTTCAGGTACTGTACCACCTTCTATAGCATGGTCCACTTCAGATACTGTCCCACCTTCTATAACATGGCCCACTACAAGTACTGTACCACCTTCTATAGCATTGCCCACTTCAGGTACTGTACCACCTTCTATAACATGGCCTCCTTCAGGTACTGTACCACCTTCTATAACATGGCCCATTTCAGGTACTGTACCACCTTCTATAGCATGGTCCACTTCAGGTACTGTACCAGCTTCTATAGCATGGCCCATTTCAGGTACTGTACCACCTTCTATAGAATTGCCAACTTCAGGTACTGTCCCACCTTCTATAGCATGGCCCACTTCAGGTACTGCACCATCCCACCTTCTATAGCATGGCCCACTTCAGGTACTGTACCACCTTCTATAGCATGGTCCATTTCAGGTACTGTACCGTCCCACCTTCTATAGCATGGCCCACTTCAGGTATTGCACTGTCCCACCTTCTATAACATGGCCCACTTCAGGTACTGTACTGTCCCACCTTCTATAGCATGGCCCACTTTAGGTATTGTACCGCCTTCTATAGCATGGCCCACTTCAGGTACTGTACCACCTTCTATAACATGGCCCATTTTAGGTATTGTACCGCCTTCTATAGCATGGCCCACTTCAGGTACTGTACCACCTTCTATAACATGGCCCATTTCAGGTATTGTACCACCTTCTATAGCATGGCCTACTTCAGGTACTGTCCTGCCCCACCTTCTATAGCATGGCCCACTTCAAGTACTGTACCACCTTCTATAGCATGGCCCACTTCAAGTACTGTACCACCTTCTATAGCATTGCCCACTTCAGGTACTGTACCACCTTCTATAACATGGCCCATTTCAGGTACTGTCCCACCTTCTATCGCATGGTTCATTTCAGGTACAGTACCAACTTCTATAACATGGCCCATTACAGGTACTGTACCACCTCTATAGCATGTCGCACTTCAGGTACTGTACCACCTTCTATAGCACGGTCCATTTCAGGTACTGTCCCACCTTCTATAGCATGGCCCACTTTAGGTACTGTCCCACCTTCTATAGCATTGCCCACTTCAGGTACTGTCCCACCTTCTATAGAATGGACCATTTCAGGTACTGCACCATCCCACCTTCTATAGCATGTCCCACTTCAGGTACTGTACCACCTTCTATAGCATGGCCCTCTTCAGGTACTGGACCACCTTCTATAGCATGGCCCACTTCAGGTACTGGACCACCTTCTATAGCATGGCCCACTTCAGGTACTGTACCACCTTCTATAGCATGGTCCACTTCAGGTACTGTCCTGCCCCACCTTCTATAGCATGGCCCACTTCAAGTACTGTACAACCTTCTATAGCATGGCCCACTTCATGTACTGTACCACCTTCTATAGCATGGCGCATTTCAGGTACTGTACCACCTTCTATAGCATGGCCCACTTCGGGTACTGTACCACCTTCTATAGCATTGCCCACTTCACGTACTGTACCACCTTCTATAGCATGGTCCACTTCAGGTACTGTACCACCTTCTATAGCATGGTCCACTTCAGGTACTGTACCACCTTCTATAGCATGGTCCACTTCAAGTAATGTACCACCTTCTATAGCATGGTCCACTTCAGGTACTGTACCACCTTCTATAGCATGGTCCACTTCAAGTACTGTACCACCTTCTATAGCATGGCCCACTTCAGCTACTGTACCACCTTCTATAGCATGGTCCACTTCAGGTACTGTACTGTCCCACCTTCTATAGCATGGCCCACTTCAGGTACTGTCCCACCTTCTATAGCATGGCCCACTTCAGGTACTGTCCCACCTTCTATAGAATGGACCATTTCAGGTACTGCACAATCCCACCTTCTATAGCATGTCCCACTTCAGGTACTGTACCACCTTCTATAGCATGGTCCACTTCAGGTACTGTACCACCTTCTATAGCATGTCCCACTTCAGGTACTGTACCACCTTCTATAGCATGGTCCACTTCAGGTACTGTACCACCTTCTATATCATGGCCACTTCAAGTAATGTACCACCTTCTATAGCATTGCCCACTTCAGGTACTGTCCCACCTTCTATATCATGGCCACTTCAAGTCATGTACCAGCTTCTATAGCATGGCCCATTTCAGGTACTGTACTGTCCCACCTTCTATAGCATGGCCCACTTCAGGTACTGTCCCACCTTCTATAGCATGGCCCACTTCAGGTACTGTCCCACCTTCTATAGAATGGACCATTTCAGGTACTGCACCATCCCACCTTCTATAGCATGGTCCACTTCAGGTACTGTACCACCTTCTATATCATGGCCACTTCAAGTAATGTACCACCTTCTATAACATTGCCCACTTCAGGTACTGTACCACCGTCTATAGCATGGCCCACTTCAGGTACTGTATCACCTTCTATAGCATGGTCCACTTCAGGTACTGTACCACCTTCTATATCATGGCCACTTCAAGTAATGTACCAGCTTCTATTGGCCCATTTCAGGTACTGTACCACCTTCTATAGAATTAACAACTTCAGGTACTGTCCCACCTTCTATAGCATGGCCCATTTCAGGTACTGTACCACCTTCTATAACATTGCCCACTTCAGGTACTGTACCACCTTCTATAGCATGGTCCATTTCAGGTACTGTCCCACCTTCTATGGCATGGTCCATTTCAGGTACTGTACCATCTTCTATAACATGGCCCATTTCAGGTACTGTACCACCTCTATAGCATGTCGCACTTCAGGTACTGTACCACCTTCTATAGCATGGTCCATTTCAGTTACTGTACCACCTTCTATAGCATGGTCCACTTCAGGTACTGTACCAGCTTCTATAGCATGGCCCATTTCAGGTACTGTACCACCTTCTATAGAATTGCCAACTTCAGGTACTGTCCCACCTTCTATAGCATGGCCCACTTCAGGTAATGCACCATCCCACCTCCTATTGCATGGTTCATTTCAGGTACTGTACCACCTTCTATAGCATGGCCCACTTCAGGTACTGTACCACCTTCTATAGCATGGTCCACTTCAGGTACTGTACCACCTTCTATAGCATGGCCCACTTCAAGTACTGTACCACCTTCTATAACATTGCCCACTTCAGGTACTGTACCACCTTCTATAGCATGGCCCACTTCAGGTACTGCACCATCCCACCTTCTATAGCATGGTCCACTTCAGGTACTGTACCACCTTCTATATCATGGCCACTTCAAGTAATGTACCACCTTCTATAGCATTGCCCACTTCAGGTACTGTCCCACCTTCTATATCATGGCCACTTCAAGTCATGTACCAGCTTCTATAGCATGGCCCATTTCAGGTACTGTACTGTCCCACCTTCTATAGCATGGCCCACTTCAGGTACTGTCCCACCTTCTATAGCATGGCCCACTTCAGGTACTGTCCCACCTTCTATAGAATGGACCATTTCAGGTACTGCACCATCCCACCTTCTATAGCATGGTCCACTTCAGGTACTGTACCACCTTCTATATCATGGCCACTTCAAGTAATGTACCACCTTCTATAACATTGCCCACTTCAGGTACTGTACCACCGTCTATAGCATGGCCCACTTCAGGTACTGTATCACCTTCTATAGCATGGTCCACTTCAGGTACTGTACCACCTTCTATATCATGGCCACTTCAAGTAATGTACCAGCTTCTATAGCATGGCCCATTTCAGGTACTGTACCACCTTCTATAGAATTAACAACTTCAGGTACTGTCCCACCTTCTATAGCATGGCCCATTTCAGGTACTGTACCACCTTCTATAACATTGCCCACTTCAGGTACTGTACCACCTTCTATAGCATGGTCCATTTCAGGTACTGTCCCACCTTCTATGGCATGGTCCATTTCAGGTACTGTACCATCTTCTATAACATGGCCCATTTCAGGTACTGTACCACCTCTATAGCATGTCGCACTTCAGGTACTGTACCACCTTCTATAGCATGGTCCATTTCAGTTACTGTACCACCTTCTATAGCATGGTCCACTTCAGGTACTGTACCAGCTTCTATAGCATGGCCCATTTCAGGTACTGTACCACCTTCTATAGAATTGCCAACTTCAGGTACTGTCCCACCTTCTATAGCATGGCCCACTTCAGGTACTGCACCATCCCACCTCCTATTGCATGGTTCATTTCAGGTACTGTACCACCTTCTATAGCATGGCCCACTTCAGGTACTGTACCACCTTCTATAGCATGGTCCACTTCAGGTACTGTACCACCTTCTATAGCATGGCCCACTTCAGGTACTGCACCATCCCACCTTCTATAGCATGGCCCACTTCAGGTACTGTACCACATTCTATAGCATGGTCCATTTCAGGTACTGTACGACATTCTATAATATGGCCCATTTCAGGTACTGTACCGCCTTCTATAGCATTGCCCATTTCAGGTACTGTACCGCCTTCTATAGCATGGCCCGTTTCAGGTACTGTACCACCTTCTATAACATGGCCCATTTCAGGTACTGTACCACCTTCTATAGCAAGGACCATTTCAGGTACTGTCCGACCTTCTATAGCATGGCCCATTTCAGATACTGTTCCCCCTTCTATAGCACGGTCCATTTCAGGTACAGTACCACCTTCTATAACATGGCCCATTACAGGTACTGTACCACCTCTATATCATGTCGCACTTCAGGTACTGTACCACCTTCTTTAGCACGGTCCATTTCAGGTACTGTCCCACCTTCTATAGCATGGCCCACTTTAGGTACTGTCCCACCTTCTATAGCATGGCCCACTTCAGGTATTGTACTGTCCCACCTTCTATAGCATGGCCCACTTTAGGTACTGTACCACCTTCTATAGCATGGCCCATTTCAGGTACTGTACCGCCTTCTATAGAATGGACCATTTCAGGTACTGCACCATCCCACCTTCTATAGCATGTCCCACTTCAGGTACTGTACCACCTTCTATAGCATGGCCCACTTCAGGTACTGTACCACCTTCTATAGAATGGACCATTTCAGGTACTGCACCATCCCACCTTCTATAGCATGTCCCACTTCAGGTACTGTACCACCTTCTATAGCATTTCCTCCTTCAAGTACTGTACCACCTTCTATAGCATGGCCCACTTCAGCTACTGTCCCACCTTCTATAGAATGGACCATTTCAGGTACTGTACCACCTTCTATAGCATGGTCCACTTCAGGTACTGCACCATCCCACCTTCTATAGCATGTCCCACTTCAGGTACTGTACCACCTTCTATAGCATGGTCCACTTCAGGTACTGTACCACCTTCTATAGCATGGTCCACTTCAAGTAATGTACCACCTTCTATAGCATGGTCCGCTTCAGGTACTGTACCACCTTCTATAGCATGGCCCACTTCAGGTACTGTCCCACCTTCTATAGAATGGACCATTTCAGGTACTGCACCATCCCTCCTTCTATAGCATGGCCCACTTCAGCTACTGTACCACCTTCTATAGCATGGTCCACTTCAGGTACTGTACCACCTATATCATGGCCACTTCAAGTAATGTACCACCTTCTATAGCATTGCCCACTTCAGGTACTGTCCCACCTTCTATAGAATGGACCATTTCAGGTACTGCACCATCCCACCTTCTATAGCATGGTCCACTTCAGGTACTGTACCATCTTCTATAACATGGCCCATTTCAGGTACTGTACCACCTCTATAGCATGTCGCACTTCAGGTACTGTACCACCTTCTATAGCATGGTCCATTTCAGTTACTGTACCACCTTCTATAGCATGGTCCACTTCAGGTACTGTACCAGCTTCTATAGCATGGCCCATTTCAGGTACTGTACCACCTTCTATAGAATTGCCAACTTCAGGTACTGTCCCACCTTCTATAGCATGGCCCACTTCAGGTACTGCACCATCCCACCTCCTATTGCATGGTTCATTTCAGGTACTGTACCACCTTCTATAGCATGGCCCACTTCAGGTACTGTACCACCTTCTATAGCATGGTCCACTTCAGGTACTGTACCACCTTCTATAGCATGGCCCACTTCAAGTACTGTACCACCTTCTATAACATTGCCCACTTCAGGTACTGTACCACCTTCTATAGCATGGCCCACTTCAGGTACTGCACCATCCCACCTTCTATAGCATGGTCCACTTCAGGTACTGTACCACCTTCTATATCATGGCCACTTCAAGTAATGTACCACCTTCTATAGCATTGCCCACTTCAGGTACTGTCCCACCTTCTATATCATGGCCACTTCAAGTCATGTACCAGCTTCTATAGCATGGCCCATTTCAGGTACTGTACTGTCCCACCTTCTATAGCATGGCCCACTTCAGGTACTGTCCCACCTTCTATAGCATGGCCCACTTCAGGTACTGTCCCACCTTCTATAGAATGGACCATTTCAGGTACTGCACCATCCCACCTTCTATAGCATGGTCCACTTCAGGTACTGTACCACCTTCTATATCATGGCCACTTCAAGTAATGTACCACCTTCTATAACATTGCCCACTTCAGGTACTGTACCACCGTCTATAGCATGGCCCACTTCAGGTACTGTATCACCTTCTATAGCATGGTCCACTTCAGGTACTGTACCACCTTCTATATCATGGCCACTTCAAGTAATGTACCAGCTTCTATAGCATGGCCCATTTCAGGTACTGTACCACCTTCTATAGAATTAACAACTTCAGGTACTGTCCCACCTTCTATAGCATGGCCCATTTCAGGTACTGTACCACCTTCTATAACATTGCCCACTTCAGGTACTGTACCACCTTCTATAGCATGGTCCATTTCAGGTACTGTCCCACCTTCTATGGCATGGTCCATTTCAGGTACTGTACCATCTTCTATAACATGGCCCATTTCAGGTACTGTACCACCTCTATAGCATGTCGCACTTCAGGTACTGTACCACCTTCTATAGCATGGTCCATTTCAGTTACTGTACCACCTTCTATAGCATGGTCCACTTCAGGTACTGTACCAGCTTCTATAGCATGGCCCATTTCAGGTACTGTACCACCTTCTATAGAATTGCCAACTTCAGGTACTGTCCCACCTTCTATAGCATGGCCCACTTCAGGTACTGCACCATCCCACCTCCTATTGCATGGTTCATTTCAGGTACTGTACCACCTTCTATAGCATGGCCCACTTCAGGTACTGTACCACCTTCTATAGCATGGTCCACTTCAGGTACTGTACCACCTTCTATAGCATGGCCCACTTCAGGTACTGCACCATCCCACCTTCTATAGCATGGCCCACTTCAGGTACTGTACCACATTCTATAGCATGGTCCATTTCAGGTACTGTACGACATTCTATAATATGGCCCATTTCAGGTACTGTACCGCCTTCTATAGCATTGCCCATTTCAGGTACTGTACCGCCTTCTATAGCATGGCCCGTTTCAGGTACTGTACCACCTTCTATAACATGGCCCATTTCAGGTACTGTACCGCCTTCTATAGCAAGGACCATTTCAGGTACTGTCCGACCTTCTATAGCATGGCCCATTTCAGATACTGTTCCCCCTTCTATAGCACGGTCCATTTCAGGTACAGTACCACCTTCTATAACATGGCCCATTACAGGTACTGTACCACCTCTATATCATGTCGCACTTCAGGTACTGTACCACCTTCTTTAGCACGGTCCATTTCAGGTACTGTCCCACCTTCTATAGCATGGCCCACTTTAGGTACTGTCCCACCTTCTATAGCATGGCCCACTTCAGGTATTGTACTGTCCCACCTTCTATAGCATGGCCCACTTTAGGTACTGTACCACCTTCTATAGCATGGCCCATTTCAGGTACTGTACCGCCTTCTATAGAATGGACCATTTCAGGTACTGCACCATCCCACCTTCTATAGCATGTCCCACTTCAGGTACTGTACCACCTTCTATAGCATGGCCCACTTCAGGTACTGTACCACCTTCTATAGAATGGACCATTTCAGGTACTGCACCATCCCACCTTCTATAGCATGTCCCACTTCAGGTACTGTACCACCTTCTATAGCATTTCCTCCTTCAAGTACTGTACCACCTTCTATAGCATGGCCCACTTCAGCTACTGTCCCACCTTCTATAGAATGGACCATTTCAGGTACTGTACCACCTTCTATAGCATGGTCCACTTCAGGTACTGCACCATCCCACCTTCTATAGCATGTCCCACTTCAGGTACTGTACCACCTTCTATAGCATGGTCCACTTCAGGTACTGTACCACCTTCTATAGCATGGTCCACTTCAAGTAATGTACCACCTTCTATAGCATGGTCCGCTTCAGGTACTGTACCACCTTCTATAGCATGGCCCACTTCAGGTACTGTCCCACCTTCTATAGAATGGACCATTTCAGGTACTGCACCATCCCTCCTTCTATAGCATGGCCCACTTCAGCTACTGTACCACCTTCTATAGCATGGTCCACTTCAGGTACTGTACCACCTATATCATGGCCACTTCAAGTAATGTACCACCTTCTATAGCATTGCCCACTTCAGGTACTGTCCCACCTTCTATAGAATGGACCATTTCAGGTACTGCACCATCCCACCTTCTATAGCATGGTCCACTTCAGGTACTGTACCACCTTCTATATCATGGCCACTTCAAGTAATGTACCACCTTCTATAACATTGCCCACTTCAGGTACTGTACCACCTTCTATAACATGGTCCACTTCAGGTACTGTACCACCTTCTATAATATGGCCCATTTCAGGTACTGTCCCACCTTCTATAGCATGGCCCACTTCAGGTATTGTACTGTCCCACCTTCTATAGCATTGCCCACTTCAGGTACTGTCCCACCTTCTATAACATGGCCCATTTCAGGTACTGTACCGCCTTCTATAGCTTTGCCCATTTCAGGTACTGTGCCGCCTTCTATAGCATTGCCCATTTCAGGTACTATGCCGCCTTCTATAGCATGGCCCATTTCAGGTACTGTACCACCTTCTATAGCATGGCCCATTTCAGGTACTGTACCGCCTTCCATAGCAAGGACCATTTCAGGTACTGTCCGACCTTCTATAGCATGGCCCATTTCAGATACTGTTCCCCCTTCTATAGCACGGTCCATTTCAGGTACAGTACCAACTTCTATAACATGGCCCATTACAGGTACTGTACCACCTCTATAGCATGTCGCACTTCAGGTACTGTACCACCTTCTATAGCACGGTCCATTTCAGGTACAGTACCACCTTCTATAACATGGCCCATTACAGGTACTGTACCACCTCTATATCATGTCGCACTTCAGGTACTGTACCACCTTCTTTAGCACGGTCCATTTCAGGTACTGTACCACCTTCTTTAGCACGGTCCATTTCAGGTACTGTCCCACCTTCTATAGCATGGCCCACTTTAGGTACTGTCCCACCTTCTATAGCATGGCCCACTTCAGGTATTGTACTGTCCCACCTTCTATAGCATGGCCCACTTTAGGTACTGTACCACCTTCTATAGCATGGCCCATTTCAGGTACTGTACCGCCTTCTATAGAATGGACCATTTCAGGTACTGCACCATCCCACCTTCTATAGCATACCCACTTCAGGTACTGTACCACCTTCTATAGCATGGCCCACTTCAGGTACTGTACCACCTTCTATAGAATGGACCATTTCAGGTACTGCACCATCCCACCTTCTATAGCATGTCCCACTTCAGGTACTGTACCACCTTCTATAGCATGGCCTCCTTCAAGTACTGTACCACCTTCTATAGCATGGCCCACTTCAGCTACTGTCCCACCTTCTATAGAATGGACCATTTCAGGTACTGTACCACCTTCTATAGCATGGTCCACTTCAGGTACTGCACCATCCCACCTTCTATAGCATGTCCCACTTCAGGTACTGTACCACCTTCTATAGCATGGTCCACTTCAGGTACTGTACCACCTTCTATAGCATGGTCCACTTCAAGTAATGTACCACCTTCTATAGCATGGTCCGCTTCAGGTACTGTACCACCTTCTATAGCATGGCCCACTTCAGGTACTGTCCCACCTTCTATAGAATGGACCATTTCAGGTACTGCACCATCCCTCCTTCTATAGCATGGCCCACTTCAGCTACTGTACCACCTTCTATAGCATGGTCCACTTCAGGTACTGTACCACCTTCTATATCATGGCCACTTCAAGTAATGTACCACCTTCTATAGCATTGCCCACTTCAGGTACTGTCCCACCTTCTATAGAATGGACCATTTCAGGTACTGCACCATCCCACCTTCTATAGCATGGTCCACTTCAGGTACTGTACCACCTTCTATATCATGGCCACTTCAAGTAATGTACCACCTTCTATAACATTGCCCACTTCAGGTGCTGTACCACCTTCTATAACATGGTCCACTTCAGGTACTGTACCACCTTCTATAATATGGCCCATTTCAGGTACTGTCCCACCTTCTATAGCATGGCCCACTTCAGGTATTGTACTGTCCCACCTTCTATAGCATTGCCCACTTCAGGTACTGTCCCACCTTCTATAACATGGCCCATTTCAGGTACTGTACCGCCTTCTATAGCTTTGCCCATTTCAGGTACTGTGCCACCTTCTATAGCATTGCCCATTTCAGGTACTGTGCCGCCTTCTATAGCATGGCCCGTTTCAGGTACTGTACCACCTTCTATAGCATGGCCCATTTCAGGTACTGTACCGCCTTCCATAGCAAGGACCATTTCAGGTACTGGCCGACCTTCTATAGCATGGCCCATTTCAGATACTGTTCCCCCTTCTATAGCACGGTCCATTTCAGGTACAGTACCAACTTCTATAACATGGCCCATTACAGGTACTGTACCACCTCTATAGCATGTCGCACTTCAGGTACTGTACCACCTTCTATAGCACGGTCCATTTCAGGTACTGTCCCACCTTCTATAGCATGTCCCACTTCAGGTACTGTACCACCTTCTATAGCATGGCCCTCTTCAGGTACTGTCCTGCCCCACCTTCTATAGCATGGCCCACTTCAGGTACTGTACCACCTTCTATAGCATTGCCCACTTCACGTACTGTACCACCTTCTATAGCATGGCCCACTTCAGTTACTGTACCACCTTCTATAGCATGGCCCACTTCAGGTACTGTACCACCTTCCTGAGCATGGCCCACTTCAGGTACTGTACCACCTTCTATAGCATGGTCCACTTCAGGTACTGTCCTGCCCCACCTTCTATAGCATGGCCCACTTCAAGTACTGTACCACCTTCTATAGCATGGCCCACTTCAAGTACTGTACCACCTTCTATAGCATGGCCCACTTCAGGTACTGTCCCACCTTCTATAGCATGGCCCACTTCAGGTACTGCACCATCCCACCTCCTATTGCATGGTTCATTTCAGGTACTGTACCACCTTCTATAGCATGGCCCACTTCAGGTACTGTACCACCTTCTATAGCATGGTCCACTTCAGGTACTGTACCACCTTCTATAGCATGGCCCACTTCAAGTACTGTACCACCTTCTATAACATTGCCCACTTCAGGTACTGTACCACCTTCTATAGCATGGCCCACTTCAGGTACTGCACCATCCCACCTTCTATAGCATGGTCCACTTCAGGTACTGTACCACCTTCTATATCATGGCCACTTCAAGTAATGTACCACCTTCTATAGCATTGCCCACTTCAGGTACTGTCCCACCTTCTATATCATGGCCACTTCAAGTCATGTACCAGCTTCTATAGCATGGCCCATTTCAGGTACTGTACTGTCCCACCTTCTATAGCATGGCCCACTTCAGGTACTGTCCCACCTTCTATAGCATGGCCCACTTCAGGTACTGTCCCACCTTCTATAGAATGGACCATTTCAGGTACTGCACCATCCCACCTTCTATAGCATGGTCCACTTCAGGTACTGTACCACCGTCTATAGCATGGCCCACTTCAGGTACTGTATCACCTTCTATAGCATGGTCCACTTCAGGTACTGTACCACCTTCTATATCATGGCCACTTCAAGTAATGTACCAGCTTCTATAGCATGGCCCATTTCAGGTACTGTACCACCTTCTATAGAATTAACAACTTCAGGTACTGTCCCACCTTCTATAGCATGGCCCATTTCAGGTACTGTACCACCTTCTATAACATTGCCCACTTCAGGTACTGTACCACCTTCTATAGCATGGTCCATTTCAGGTACTGTCCCACCTTCTATGGCATGGTCCATTTCAGGTACTGTACCATCTTCTATAACATGGCCCATTTCAGGTACTGTACCACCTCTATAGCATGTCGCACTTCAGGTACTGTACCACCTTCTATAGCATGGTCCATTTCAGTTACTGTACCACCTTCTATAGCATGGTCCACTTCAGGTACTGTACCAGCTTCTATAGCATGGCCCATTTCAGGTACTGTACCACCTTCTATAGAATTGCCAACTTCAGGTACTGTCCCACCTTCTATAGCATGGCCCACTTCAGGTACTGCACCATCCCACCTCCTATTGCATGGTTCATTTCAGGTACTGTACCACCTTCTATAGCATGGCCCACTTCAGGTACTGTACCACCTTCTATAGCATGGTCCACTTCAGGTACTGTACCACCTTCTATAGCATGGCCCACTTCAGGTACTGCACCATCCCACCTTCTATAGCATGGCCCACTTCAGGTACTGTACCACATTCTATAGCATGGTCCATTTCAGGTACTGTACGACATTCTATAATATGGCCCATTTCAGGTACTGTACCGCCTTCTATAGCATTGCCCATTTCAGGTACTGTACCGCCTTCTATAGCATGGCCCGTTTCAGGTACTGTACCACCTTCTATAACATGGCCCATTTCAGGTACTGTACCGCCTTCTATAGCAAGGACCATTTCAGGTACTGTCCGACCTTCTATAGCATGGCCCATTTCAGATACTGTTCCCCCTTCTATAGCACGGTCCATTTCAGGTACAGTACCACCTTCTATAACATGGCCCATTACAGGTACTGTACCACCTCTATATCATGTCGCACTTCAGGTACTGTACCACCTTCTTTAGCACGGTCCATTTCAGGTACTGTCCCACCTTCTATAGCATGGCCCACTTTAGGTACTGTCCCACCTTCTATAGCATGGCCCACTTCAGGTATTGTACTGTCCCACCTTCTATAGCATGGCCCACTTTAGGTACTGTACCACCTTCTATAGCATGGCCCATTTCAGGTACTGTACCGCCTTCTATAGAATGGACCATTTCAGGTACTGCACCATCCCACCTTCTATAGCATGTCCCACTTCAGGTACTGTACCACCTTCTATAGCATGGCCCACTTCAGGTACTGTACCACCTTCTATAGAATGGACCATTTCAGGTACTGCACCATCCCACCTTCTATAGCATGTCCCACTTCAGGTACTGTACCACCTTCTATAGCATTTCCTCCTTCAAGTACTGTACCACCTTCTATAGCATGGCCCACTTCAGCTACTGTCCCACCTTCTATAGAATGGACCATTTCAGGTACTGTACCACCTTCTATAGCATGGTCCACTTCAGGTACTGCACCATCCCACCTTCTATAGCATGTCCCACTTCAGGTACTGTACCACCTTCTATAGCATGGTCCACTTCAGGTACTGTACCACCTTCTATAGCATGGTCCACTTCAAGTAATGTACCACCTTCTATAGCATGGTCCGCTTCAGGTACTGTACCACCTTCTATAGCATGGCCCACTTCAGGTACTGTCCCACCTTCTATAGAATGGACCATTTCAGGTACTGCACCATCCCTCCTTCTATAGCATGGCCCACTTCAGCTACTGTACCACCTTCTATAGCATGGTCCACTTCAGGTACTGTACCACCTATATCATGGCCACTTCAAGTAATGTACCACCTTCTATAGCATTGCCCACTTCAGGTACTGTCCCACCTTCTATAGAATGGACCATTTCAGGTACTGCACCATCCCACCTTCTATAGCATGGTCCACTTCAGGTACTGTACCACCTTCTATATCATGGCCACTTCAAGTAATGTACCACCTTCTATAACATTGCCCACTTCAGGTACTGTACCACCTTCTATAACATGGTCCACTTCAGGTACTGTACCACCTTCTATAATATGGCCCATTTCAGGTACTGTCCCACCTTCTATAGCATGGCCCACTTCAGGTATTGTACTGTCCCACCTTCTATAGCATTGCCCACTTCAGGTACTGTCCCACCTTCTATAACATGGCCCATTTCAGGTACTGTACCGCCTTCTATAGCTTTGCCCATTTCAGGTACTGTGCCGCCTTCTATAGCATTGCCCATTTCAGGTACTATGCCGCCTTCTATAGCATGGCCCATTTCAGGTACTGTACCACCTTCTATAGCATGGCCCATTTCAGGTACTGTACCGCCTTCCATAGCAAGGACCATTTCAGGTACTGTCCGACCTTCTATAGCATGGCCCATTTCAGATACTGTTCCCCCTTCTATAGCACGGTCCATTTCAGGTACAGTACCAACTTCTATAACATGGCCCATTACAGGTACTGTACCACCTCTATAGCATGTCGCACTTCAGGTACTGTACCACCTTCTATAGCACGGTCCATTTCAGGTACAGTACCACCTTCTATAACATGGCCCATTACAGGTACTGTACCACCTCTATATCATGTCGCACTTCAGGTACTGTACCACCTTCTTTAGCACGGTCCATTTCAGGTACTGTACCACCTTCTTTAGCACGGTCCATTTCAGGTACTGTCCCACCTTCTATAGCATGGCCCACTTTAGGTACTGTCCCACCTTCTATAGCATGGCCCACTTCAGGTATTGTACTGTCCCACCTTCTATAGCATGGCCCACTTTAGGTACTGTACCACCTTCTATAGCATGGCCCATTTCAGGTACTGTACCGCCTTCTATAGAATGGACCATTTCAGGTACTGCACCATCCCACCTTCTATAGCATGTCCCACTTCAGGTACTGTACCACCTTCTATAGCATGGCCCACTTCAGGTACTGTACCACCTTCTATAGAATGGACCATTTCAGGTACTGCACCATCCCACCTTCTATAGCATGTCCCACTTCAGGTACTGTACCACCTTCTATAGCATGGCCTCCTTCAAGTACTGTACCACCTTCTATAGCATGGCCCACTTCAGCTACTGTCCCACCTTCTATAGAATGGACCATTTCAGGTACTGTACCACCTTCTATAGCATGGTCCACTTCAGGTACTGCACCATCCCACCTTCTATAGCATGTCCCACTTCAGGTACTGTACCACCTTCTATAGCATGGTCCACTTCAGGTACTGTACCACCTTCTATAGCATGGTCCACTTCAAGTAATGTACCACCTTCTATAGCATGGTCCGCTTCAGGTACTGTACCACCTTCTATAGCATGGCCCACTTCAGGTACTGTCCCACCTTCTATAGAATGGACCATTTCAGGTACTGCACCATCCCTCCTTCTATAGCATGGCCCACTTCAGCTACTGTACCACCTTCTATAGCATGGTCCACTTCAGGTACTGTACCACCTTCTATATCATGGCCACTTCAAGTAATGTACCACCTTCTATAGCATTGCCCACTTCAGGTACTGTCCCACCTTCTATAGAATGGACCATTTCAGGTACTGCACCATCCCACCTTCTATAGCATGGTCCACTTCAGGTACTGTACCACCTTCTATATCATGGCCACTTCAAGTAATGTACCACCTTCTATAACATTGCCCACTTCAGGTGCTGTACCACCTTCTATAACATGGTCCACTTCAGGTACTGTACCACCTTCTATAATATGGCCCATTTCAGGTACTGTCCCACCTTCTATAGCATGGCCCACTTCAGGTATTGTACTGTCCCACCTTCTATAGCATTGCCCACTTCAGGTACTGTCCCACCTTCTATAACATGGCCCATTTCAGGTACTGTACCGCCTTCTATAGCTTTGCCCATTTCAGGTACTGTGCCACCTTCTATAGCATTGCCCATTTCAGGTACTGTGCCGCCTTCTATAGCATGGCCCGTTTCAGGTACTGTACCACCTTCTATAGCATGGCCCATTTAGGTACTGTACCGCCTTCCATAGCAAGGACCATTTCAGGTACTGGCCGACCTTCTATAGCATGGCCCATTTCAGATACTGTTCCCCCTTCTATAGCACGGTCCATTTCAGGTACAGTACCAACTTCTATAACATGGCCCATTACAGGTACTGTACCACCTCTATAGCATGTCGCACTTCAGGTACTGTACCACCTTCTATAGCACGGTCCATTTCAGGTACTGTCCCACCTTCTATAGCATGTCCCACTTCAGGTACTGTACCACCTTCTATAGCATGGCCCTCTTCAGGTACTGTCCTGCCCCACCTTCTATAGCATGGCCCACTTCAGGTACTGTACCACCTTCTATAGCATTGCCCACTTCACGTACTGTACCACCTTCTATAGCATGGCCCACTTCAGTTACTGTACCACCTTCTATAGCATGGCCCACTTCAGGTACTGTACCACCTTCCTGAGCATGGCCCACTTCAGGTACTGTACCACCTTCTATAGCATGGTCCACTTCAGGTACTGTCCTGCCCCACCTTCTATAGCATGGCCCACTTCAAGTACTGTACCACCTTCTATAGCATGGCCCACTTCAAGTACTGTACCACCTTCTATAGCATGGCCCACTTCAGGTACTGTACCACCTTCTATAGCATGGCCCACTTCAGGTACTGTACCACCTTCTATAGCATGGCCCATTTCAGGTACTGTACCACCTTCTAAAGCATGGCCCACTTCAAGTACTGTACCACCTTCTATAGCATTGCCCACTTCAAGTACTGTACCACCTTCTATAGCATGGCCCACTTCAGGTACTGTACCACCTTCTATAGCATGGCCCACTTCAGTTACTGTACCACCTTCCTGAGCATGGCCCACTTCAAGTACTGTACCACCTTCTATAGCATGGTCCACTTCAGGTACTGTACCACCTTCTATAGCATGGTCCACTTCAAGTAATGTACCACCTTCTATAGCATGGTCCGCTTCAGGTACTGTACCACCTTCTATAGCATGGCCCACTTCAGGTACTGTCCCACCTTCTATAGAATGGACCATTTCAGGTACTGCACCATCCCTCCTTCTATAGCATGGCCCACTTCAGCTACTGTACCACCTTCTATAGCATGGTCCACTTCAGGTACTGTACCACCTTCTATATCATGGCCACTTCAAGTAATGTACCACCTTCTATAGCATTGCCCACTTCAGGTACTGTCCCACCTTCTATAGAATGGACCATTTCAGGTACTGCACCATCCCACCTTCTATAGCATGGTCCACTTCAGGTACTGTACCACCTTCTATATCATGGCCACTTCAAGTAATGTACCACCTTCTATAACATTGCCCACTTCAGGTACTGTACCACCTTCTATAACATGGTCCACTTCAGGTACTGTACCACCTTCTATAATAAGGCCCATTTCAGGTACTGTCCCACCTTCTATAGCATGGCCCACTTCAGGTATTGTACCGTCCCACCTTCTATAGCATTGCCCACTTCAGGTACTGTCCCACCTTCTATAACATGGCCCATTTCAGGTACTGTACCGCCTTCTATAGCTTTGCCCATTTCAGGTACTGTGCCGCCTTCTATAGCATTGCCCATTTCAGGTACTGTGCCGCCTTCTATAGCATGGCCCGTTTCAGGTACTGTACCACCTTCTATAGCATGGCCCATTTCAGGTACTGTACCGCCTTCCATAGCAAGGACCATTTCAGGTACTGTCTGACCTTCTATAGCATGGCCCATTTCAGATACTGTTCCCCCTTCTATAGCACGGTCCATTTCAGGTACAGTACCAACTTCTATAACATGGCCCATTACAGGTACTGTACCACCTCTATAGCATGTCACACTTCAGGTACTGTACCACCTTCTATAGCACGGTCCATTTCAGGTACTGTCCCACCTTCTATAGCATGTCCCACTTCAGGTACTGTACCACCTTCTATAGCATGGCCCTCTTCAGGTACTGGACCACCTTCTATAGCATGGCCCACTTCAGGTACTGGACCACCTTCTATAGCATGGCCCACTTCAGGTACTGTACCACCTACTATAGCATGGTCCACTTCAGGTACTGTCCTGCCCCACCTTCTATAGCATGGCCCACTTCAAGTACTGTACCACCTTCTATAGCATGGCCCACTTCAGGTACTGTACCACCTTCTATAGCATGGCGCATTTCAGGTACTGTACCACCTTCTATAGCATGGCCCACTTCAGGTACTGTACCACCTTCTATAGCATGGCCCACTTCAAGTACTGTACCACCTTCTATAGCATTGCCCACTTCACGTACTGTACCACCTCCTATAGCATGGCCCACTTCAGTTACTGTACCACCTTGTATAGCATGGCCCACTTCAGGTACTGTACCACCTTCCTGAGCATGGCCCACTTCAGGTACTGTACCACCTTCTATAGCATGGTCCACTTCAGGTACTGTCCTGCCCCACCTTCTATAGCATGGCCCACTTCAAGTACTGTACCACCTTCTATAGCATGGCCCACTTCAAGTACTGTACCACCTTCTATAGCATGGCCCACTTCAGGTACTGTACCACCTTCTATAGCATTGCCCATTTCAGGTACTGTGCCGCCTTCTATAGCATGGCCCGTTTCAGGTACTGTACCACCTTCTATAGCATGGCCCATTTCAGGTACTGTACCGCCTTCCATAGCAAGGACCATTTCAGGTACTGTCCGACCTTCTATAGCATGGCCCATTTCAGGTACTGTACCGCCTTCCATAGCAAGGACCATTTCAGGTACTGTCCGACCTTCTATAGCACGGTCCATTTCAGGTACAGTACCAACTTCTATAACATGGCCCATTACAGGTACTGTACCACCTCTATAGCATGTCGCACTTCAGGTACTGTACCACCTTCTATAGCACGGTCCATTTCAGGTACTGTCCCACCTTCTATAGCATGGCCCACTTTAGGTACTGTCCCACCTTCTATAGCATTGCCCACTTCAGCTACTGTCCCACCTTCTATAGAATGGACCATTTCAGGTACTGCACCATCCCACCTTCTATAGCATGTCCCACTTCAGGTACTGTACCACCTTCTATAGCATGGCCCTCTTCAGGTACTGGACCACCTTCTATAGCATGGCCCACTTCAGGTACTGGACCACCTTCTATAGCATGGCCCACTTCAGGTACTGTACCACCTTCTATAGCATGGTCCACTTCAGGTACTGTCCTGCCCCACCTTCTATAGCATGGCCCACTTCAAGTACTGTACCACCTTCTATAGCATGGCCCACTTCAGGTACTGTACCACCTTCTATAGCATGGCGCATTTCAGGTACTGTACCACCTTCTATAGCATGGCCCACTTCAGGTACTGTACCACCTTCTATAGCATGGCCCACTTCAGGTACTGTACCACCTTCTATAGCATTGCCCACTTCACGTACTGTACCACCTTCTATAGCATGGCCCACTTCAGTTACTGTACAACCTTCTATAGCATGGCCCACTTCAGGTACTGTACCACCTTCCTGAGCATGGCCCACTTCAGGTACTGTACCACCTTCTATAGCATGGTCCACTTCAGGTACTGTCCTGCCCCACCTTCTATAGCATGGCCCACTTCAAGTACTGTACCACCTTCTATAGCATGGCCCACTTCAAGTACTGTACCACCTTCTATAGCATGGCCCACTTCAGGTACTGTACCACCTTCTATAGCATGGCCCACTTCAGGTACTGTACCACCTTCTATAGCATGGCCCATTTCAGGTACTGTACCACCTTCTAAAGCATGGCCCACTTCAAGTACTGTACCACCTTCTATAGCATTGCCCACTTCAAGTACTGTACCACCTTCTATAGCATGGCCCACTTCAGGTACTGTACCACCTTCTATAGCATGGCCCACTTCAGTTACTGTACCACCTTCCTAAGCATGGCCCACTTCAAGTACTGTACCACCTTCTATAGCATGGCCCACTTCAGGTACTGTACCACCTTCTATAGCATGGCCCACTTCAGTTACTGTACCACCTTCCTGAGCATGGCCCACTTCAAGTACTGTACCACCTTCTATAGCATGGCCCACTTCAGGTACTGTACCACCTTCTATAGCATTGCCCACTTCAGGTACTGTCCCACCTTCTATAACATGGCCCATTTCAGGTACTGTACCGCCTTCTATAGCTTTGCCCATTTCAGGTACTGTGCCGCCTTCTATAGCATTGCCCATTTCAGGTACTGTGCCGCCTTCTATAGCATTGCCCACTTCAGGTACTGTACCACCTTCTATAGCATGGCCCACTTCAAGTACTGTACCACCTTCTATAGCATTGCCCACTTCACGTACTGTACCACCTTCTATAGCATGGCCCACTTCAGTTACTGTACCACCTTCTATAGCATGGCCCACTTCAGGTACTGTACCACCTTCCTGAGCATGGCCCACTTCAGGTACTGTACCACCTTCTATAGCATGGTCCACTTCAGGTACTGTCCTGCCCCACCTTCTATAGCATGGCCCACTTCAAGTACTGTACCACCTTCTATAGCATGGCCCACTTCAAGTACTGTGCCACCTTCTATAGCATGGCCCACTTCAGGTACTGTACCACCTTCTATAGCATGGCCCGTTTCAGGTACTGTACCACCTTCTATAGCATGGCCCATTTCAGGTACTGTACCGCCTTCCATAGCAAGGACCATTTCAGGTACTGTCCGACCTTCTATAGCATGGCCCATTTCAGGTACTGTACCGCCTTCCATAGCAAGGACCATTTCAGGTACTGTCCGACCTTCTATAGCACGGTCCATTTCAGGTACAGTACCAACTTCTATAACATGGCCCATTACAGGTACTGTACCACCTCTATAGCATGTCGCACTTCAGGTACTGTACCACCTTCTATAGCACGGTCCATTTCAGGTACTGTCCCACCTTCTATAGCATGGCCCACTTTAGGTACTGTCCCACCTTCTATAGCATTGCCCACTTCAGGTACTGTCCCACCTTCTATAGAATGGACCATTTCAGGTACTGCACCATCCCACCTTCTATAGCATGTCCCACTTCAGGTACTGTACCACCTTCTATAGCATGGCCCTCTTCAGGTACTGGACCACCTTCTATAGCATGGCCCACTTCAGGTACTGGACCACCTTCTATAGCATGGCCCACTTCAGGTACTGTACCACCTTCTATAGCATGGTCCACTTCAGGTACTGTCCTGCCCCACCTTCTATAGCATGGCCCACTTCAAGTACTGTACCACCTTCTATAGCATTGCCCACTTCACGTACTGTACCACCTTCTATAGCATGGCCCACTTCAGTTACTGTACCACCTTCTATAGCAGGGGTGTCAAAGTCAAATGGACGGAGGGCCAAATAAAAAATTTAGCTACAAGCCGAGGGCCGGACTGTTCGAATGTTCATTGAAATTTTTTTAAATGACGCATATAGTCTAGTGAACCTAATTGAACCTACTGAAAACCTAACAAATATATTCCAATATGATCAGATAAATAAAGCAATATTTTCTTATGGCTCTGTCAGTAATCTTTAATTTTCAACAGACACAAAAGACAAATTTCCTTTATATAAAAATCCCCATAACATGAACATTAAATGAAAGAAACCGGTATTCAAGGCACCATCAGTAGCCTATATTTTCTATTTTAGCAAAAGTGGGCTAAATTTACTTCAAAGAAAAAAACAATAATAGCAATTTTCTATCATCCACTCAACTGAAATATTTTAAAAATATAATTGGATTGAAATACAATAAAATAAAGTGCAAAAATCTATTAATCAAAAACAACACTTTGTTTAAGGAGAAGTAACATGCAGTGAAAACAAATATTAAACTTTAACTTTTAAACTTGAACTGAGTAAAAACTCTAAATATGTGATTGCACAGTAATGTTCACTTGTTTGAGGTTGAGGGTGATACTTGGTGGTGTCCCATCTTTTCCACAAGTTCATCAATGTTCGGGGTAAGGCTCTGAGCTGAGGAAATCCTCAGAATTGAGTGGAGGTGTTCAGCAGTAAGTCGACTTCTGTGTGATGTTTTGTTCAAGTTCATCAAAGAAAACAGTTGTTCACACAGGTATGTGCTGCCAAACATAGACAACGTTTGAGCAGCCTGGATGCGCAGCTGGGGCATTGTGTCGGGAGGAAACGGGCGAACTCCGCAGCACCCACTGCCGCATATTTTGCCCTCAGTGCATCATTGCATTGGAGGTCAATCAACTCCATTTGGAGGTTTGGTGGTGAGCTTTCCACGTCAACAGCAAATGGGTTACCGAGCAGTTCCAACCTGCTTTTTTGTGCTTCAAAGTCAGCAAATCGGCGTCGAAAGTCAGCGGCAAGCATACCTATTTTATCAGCCAACTGTGCGCTCGGGAACGCACTGGTAGAGAGCTTCTCTTTCATGGTCTGGCAGCTGGGAAAGTGGCTCAAATTTTCTTTCCGCATCTGCGTCTCCCACAGAGTCAGTTTGGTTTTAAATGCCTTCACTGTACTGTACATATCAGAGATGACACGATCCCGACCCTGCAGCTGCAAGTTCATTGCATTCAGATGACTCGTAATGTCACACAGAAAAGCCATTTCACACAGAAACATTTCGTCTCGGAGTTGTGTTGTGTCTTTCCCTTTGCTGTCCAAGAACAGACAAATCTCCTCACGAAGCTCGAAACATCTTTGAAGCACCTTTCCCTGGCTTAGCCATCGCACCTCTGTGTGATAAGGCAAATCACCATGCTCCGTTTCTAACTCCGTCAGAAATGCCTTGAACTGGCGGTGATTCAAACCTTTGGCTCTGATAAAGTTAACTGTGCGCGTGATGATGCTCATTACATGCTCCATTTTCAAGGCTTTACCGCACAACGCTTCCTGGTGTATGATACAATGATAAGCTGTCAGCTCACCTGTCGCGTTTTCCTCTTGCATCTTTTCCCGTATCTTCTCCACCAGTCCGCTCCTGTGTCCACACATCGCAGGTGCTCCGTCGGTTGTCAAACCCACAAGTTTTTCCCAAGGCAGCTCCATCTCATTTACACATCTTGACACCTCTTCATACAAATCATGCCCCGTAGTTGTGCCATGCATAGGACGTAAAGCCCAAAACTCCTCTGTCACGCTTAGGCTGGAGTCCACTCCGCGGATGAAAATTGACAACTGGGCAATGTCAGAAATGTCGGTGCTCTCATCCACAGCCAAGGAATATGCAATGAAATCTTTTCCCTTTTTCACAAGCTGCTCTTTTAGATTGATGGACAACTGGTCTACTCTCTCGGCAATGGTGTTTCTGCTCAGACTCACATTTTAAAAGAGTTGCCTTTTTTCTGGGCAAACTTCGTCACAAACTTTAATCATGCAGTTTTTGATGAAATCCCCCTCCGTAAATGGCCGGGCTGATTTAGCGATCTCTTCTGCCAAAATAAAACTGGCCTTGACAGCAGCCTGGCCTTGTGATTTGGCTTTTTTGAACAGAGCCTGTCGAGATTTGAGGCCTCGTTTTAATTCCTCTGCCTTTTGTAGCCTTTGTTCCATGTCCATATTCTTGTTTTTGTCCGCGTGTTTCGTTTCATAATGTCGTCTCAGATTATACTCTTTCAGTACCGCCACACTTTCTCCACACAGAAGACACACAGGTTTTCCAGCTACCTCCGTGAACAAATACTCCGACTCCCACCTTGTTTGAAAGCCCCGGTTCTCAGTGTCCACCTTCCGTTTTGCCATTTTTGATGGGTATCTGAAAGTTAATTTTACTGTGATGCTGACAACTGCTGTGCCAATAAATGTTGAAATGAAGCAGCCTACTGCTCGGTGCGTCACCGTTGCATTGTGGGAAATGTAGTATTGGTGCGTGTAAAAGATCTGCGGGCTGCCGGCTTGCTGCGGTCTGCGGGCCGGTTCTAATAACAAATCAAGATCATCCCAGGGGCCGTAAAAAACCTTCTCGCGGGCCGGATGTGGCCCGCGGGCCTTGACTCTGACATATGTGTTCTATAGCATGGCCCACTTCAGGTACTGTACCACCTTCCTGAGCATGGCCCACTTCAGGTACTGTACCACCTTCTATAGCATGGTCCACTTCAGGTACTGTCCTGCCCCACCTTCTATAGCATGGCCCACTTCAGGTACTGTACCACCTTCTATAGCATTGCCCACTTCAAGTACTGTACCACCTTCTATAGCATGGCCCACTTCAAGTACTGTACCACCTTCTATAGCATGGCCCACTTCAGGTACTGTACCACCTTCTATAGCATTGCCCACTTCAAGTACTGTACCACCTTCTATAGCATGGCCCACTTCAGGTACTGTACCACCTTCTATAGCATTGCCCACTTCAAGTACTGTACCACCTTCTATAGCATGGCCCACTTCAGGTACTGTACCACCTTCTATAGCATTGCCCACTTCAAGTACTGTACCACCTTCTATAGCATGGCCCACTTCAGGTACTGTACCACCTTCTATAGCATGGCCCACTTCAAGTACTGTACCACCTTCTATAGCATGGCCCATTTCAAGTACTGTACCACCTTCTATAGCATTGCCCACTTCAAGTACTGTACCACCTTCTATAGCATGGCCCACTTCAGGTACTGTACTGTCCAACCTTCTATAGCATGGCCCACTTCAGGTACTGTACCACCTTCTATAGCATGGCCCACTTCAGGTACTGTACCACCTTCTATAGCATGACCCATTTCAGGTACTGTACTGTACCACCTTCTATAGCATGGCCCATTTCTGGTACTGTACTGTACCACCTTCTATAGCATGGCCCACTTCAGGTACTGTACCACCTTCTATAGCATGGCCCACTTCAGGTACTGTACTTTCCCACCTGGACAGGTCTGACACCCTGTACCAATACTTTATAAAATGAACCCTTCTTTCCTAACTTACTTGTTGATCACTCATCTGTATGTGTTTTGAAGTAAATTAACTCTGCTCCACAGTAAGTTCCTGTGGGAGGAGTCTCAGAGAGTGGGTGTGTCCTTCAGTCATGAAACAAAACTGGAAAGTTCTGCCTTCATCAGGCCAGACGGGTCAGTGGTGCTTACCATCCTCAACAGGTGGGTGAAAGTGTGTGTGTTAACACTTATGTGTGTTTGCGTGTGTGTGTGTGTTACCTTGATGTGAGACTGTGTGTGTGTTACCTTGATGTGAGACTGTGTGTGTTACCTTGATGTGAGACTGGTGTGTGTTGCAGGTCGTCGTCAGAGGTCCATGATCCTGCTGTGGGTTTCATCTCCTCCAGTGCTCCAGCCCACTCCCTGCTCACACTCGCTTGGAACACACACCTTTACTGCCAGGGTCAAAGCATTGTCACATTCCCCACTACCAGGTCTGCTACATTTCCACCACTACACACTCAACTCCCACCACCATCCGAAGCCCAATGTGCTGCCTCCTCAGAACAGCATATCTAATAGATAACCTGCAGCATCGTGGGCTCTGGCATTTCTGGGATCAGAGCTTGAAATGTGTGTGTGGTTTAGCCAATACAGCCAAATATGTTGCGTGTTCCTATGTATGCTGTGACTATCTGCACTGATCTTTATCACGCTGGGAGAAGCTCTGGAATGTGTGAATATAGCATGTGATCAAACCAGGACCAGGTACACTAACTACTATGATCAGACACTGCTGCTGCTTGAGACGGTCTGACCATTACACTGCTAACAACCGTTTCTAAACTGGTTTAGAAAAGAGGTCATGTACCGAATCTATGAATGCCGTTTAAACCATTTGCCTTTTGAATAAATGATTTCTCTATTACGTCGTCACACAAGTATCGGGACTTTTAATGGACAGACAGACCCGATAAAAATCAATGTTAATGGTTTTTAATATTTTTTGAATTATTAATACATCATACATGTTATCATATATATAATAATATACACAGACTAATACCCAGGGATTCACATTGGTCTCCATTCTCAATATGCTTTGTTGTTCTCTTCTCAAACCAGAAGATGTTGGACTAAAAGTATTTACATTAAAAAAATAGTGATAGAAATGTGAAACAAAAGACAAGTCATCAACAGAGTAAAATGACAGAGCGATGCAATCTGTTTGTAATATATACACCAGACTGACAGAGCGATGCAATCTGTTTGTAATATATACACCAGAATGACAGAGCGATGCAATCTGTTTGTAATATATACACCAGACTGACAGAGCGATGCAATCTGTTTGTAATATATACACCAGAATGACAGAGCGATGCAATCTGTTTGTAATATATACACCAGACTGACAGAGCGATGCAATCTGTTTGTAATATATACACCAGAATGACAGAGCGATGCAATCTGTTTGTAATATATACACCAGACTGACAGAGCGATGCAATCTGTTTGTAATATATACACCAGACTGACAGAGCGATGCAATCTGTTTGTAATATATACACCAGAATGACAGAGCGATGCAATCTGTTTGTAATATATACACCAGACTGACAGAGCGATGCAATCTGTTTGTAATATATACACCAGAATGACAGAGCGATGCAATCTGTTTGTAATATATACACCAGAATGACAGAGCGATGCAATCTGTTTGTAATATATACACCAGACTGACAGAGCGATGCAATCTGTTTGTAATATATACACCAGACTGACAGAGCGATGCAATCTGTTTGTAATATATACACCAGAATGACAGAGCGATGCAATCTGTTTGTAATATATACACCAGAATGACAGAGCGATGCAATCTGTTTGTAATATATACACCAGACTGACAGAGCGATGCAATCTGTTTGTAATATATACACCAGAATGACAGAGCGATGCAATCTGTTTGTAATATATACACCAGACTGACAGAGCGATGCAATCTGTTTGTAATATATACACCAGAATGACAGAGCGATGCAATCTGTTTGTAATATATACACCAGACTGACAGACAGCAATCTGTTTGTAATATATACACCAGACTGACAATCTGTTTGTAATATATACACCAGACTGACTGCACAGACTGACAGATGCAATCTGTTTGTAATATATACACCAGACTGACAGAGCGATGCAATCTGTTTGTAATATATACACCAGAATGACAGAGCGATGCAATCTGTTTGTAATATATACACCAGACTGACAGAGCGATGCAATCTGTTTGTAATATATACACCAGAATGACAGAGCGATGCAATCTGTTTGTAATATATACACCAGACTGACAGAGCGATGCAATCTGTTTGTAATATATACACCAGACTGACAGAGCGATGCAATCTGTTTGTAATATATACACCAGAATGACAGAGCGATGCAATCTGTTTGTAATATATACACCAGACTGACAGAGCGATGCAATCTGTTTGTAATATATACACCAGACTGACAGAGCGATGCAATCTGTTTGTAATATATACACCAGAATGACAGAGCGATGCAATCTGTTTGTAATATATACACCAGATGCAATCTGTTTGTAATATATACACCAGACTGACAGAGCGATGCAATCTGTTTGTATGCAATCTGTTTGTAATATATACACCAGAATGACAGAGCGATGCAATCTGTTTGTAATATATACACCAGACTGACAGAGCGATGCAATCTGTTTGTAATATATACACCAGAATGACAGAGCGATGCAATCTGTTTGTAATATATACACCAGACTGACAGAGCGATGCAATCTGTTTGTAATATATACACCAGACTGACAGAGCGATGCAATCTGTTTGTAATATATACACCAGACTGACAGAGCGATGCAATCTGTTTGTAATATATACACCAGAATGACAGCGAAAGACTGTAGATTGTGGAGGGCCCCGTCTCAATAGTCAAAATGATGTCTCCTTTCTGCACTGATGTGACAGAGCTAGAAAGGCAAAATCAAATTCCTGGTGAGCATCCACCATGTTCAGTGCAGATGAGGAGGAGAGGAAGCCACTCTAGACTATTGAGATGCATCCCAGGAGTAGACAGGTAGGGAGAGACATTGTTTTACAGCAGTGCTTTTCAGAAGGATGGAAAAAGAGGAATATGGAGAAAAGAGTAGAAAAAGCGAGATGTGGTTTATGTTTGAAGCGAGGTAAAGGCAAGTGCTTGGTCATGATGAGGCAGAGGACAGCTAATGGATCATGACGTGTGTGTGTGGGGGTCTACCGAATCATGATATGTGTGTGTACTCTGTGTGAACATGGTTCCAGGGTCATTGAGACAGGAACAGCCATACTGAGATGACCATCCTATGACTGTAGATGAAGAGATGATTCAGAGAGGAGGAGTGAGATGAAGGAATGAGGCAGAGACGGAGGAGGTCTATCCTTCACAAAGTCCTTATCTCCCGTGTGCAGCAGTTCGTAGAGGGGGGGTGAGGGTAAAAAAGTGTAATGAAGGACGGATGAGAGATTAAAAGGAGGTTAGAGAGGTGCGATAAGGGGATGGAGGGATGAGGGGGAGGTGTATTTCAGAAGGACCATCTCTCCTGTGTGCGGGGGTCCGTATTTAGAGAGGGGGATTCTGGGGGGTTCTGGGTGTTGCTGTCTTCTCCATTCAACCCCTTCCTACACACAGGACACGTATCATGCTGCAGAAAGAGAGAGGAGAAAATCAGTTACAAATGTCTTCAAAACATTCCTCTTAAATATTACCCTCACCATTTCCAGCCAGGGTACTATACAGTCTGAGTGGAAGAAGTGGTTGCAGGGTAGCTGTCTGACGGGCTCTCCCACTGCAAAGTCCTCCTTGCACACCGGACACTCCATACTGCAGTCTGGAGACACACACACACACCTTTTTATTATCTAGTATTACATTCCTGTTAGAAATTATCATACATAAATATCTTACACGCAGGAAAAATACTCCATATTACAGTATACAGAGAACGGGGGAGGAGAGGGAGAGATGGGAAGACTGAAGGGATGATGAAGCTGGGGCTACATTGGATGTTTTTACTGAACTTAGGCAAGCCAGTTAAGAACAAATTCTTATTTACAATGACGGACTATCAGACATTAAAATAACTGAAGCCTAGCATCTGATGCCAAATTCCTGAGTGGCTGGTTGAGATGATTTAAGAGTAATAAGTAGCACTCTTAATGACAAGAGATAGTGAGACAACAGCTATGTGGGCCCTGAGCCAGGGGGACAGAGAGAGACAACAGCTATGTGGGCCCTGAGCCAGGGGGACAGAGAGAGACAACAGCTATGTGGGCCCTGAGCCAGGGGGACAGAGAGAGACAACAGCTATGTGGGCCCTGAGCCAGGGGGACAGAGAGAGACAACAGCTATGTGGGCCCTGAGCCAGGGGGACAGAGAGAGACAACAGCTATGTGGGCCCTGAGCCAGGCGAGACCGAGAGAGACAGAGAGGGAGACAACAGCTATGTGGGCCCTGAGCCAGGGGGGACAGAGAGAGACAACAGCTATGTGGGCCCTGAGCCAGGGGGACAGAGAGAGACAACAGCTATGTGGGCCCTGAGCCAGGGGGACAGAGAGAGACAACAGCTATGTGGGCCCTGAGCCAGGGGGACAGAGAGAGACAACAGCTATGTGGGCCCTGAGCCAGGGGGACAGAGAGAGACAACAGCTATGTGGGCCCTGAGCCAGGGGGACAGAGAGAGACAACAGCTATGTGGGCCCTGAGCCAGGCGAGACCGAGAGAGACAGAGAGGGAGACAACAGCTATGTGGGCCCTGAGCCAGGGGGGACAGAGAGAGACAACAGCTATGTGGGCCCTGAGCCAGGGGAGACCGAGAGAGACAGAGAGGGAGACAACAGCTATCTGGGCCCTGAGCCAGGGGGACAGAGAGAGACAACAGCTATGTGGGCCCTGAGCCAGGGGGACAGAGAGAGACAACAGCTATGTGGGCCCTGAGCCAGGGGGACAGAGAGAGACAACAGCTATGTGGGCCCTGAGCCAGGGGGACAGAGAGAGACAACAGCTATGTGGGCCCTGAGCCAGGCGAGACCGAGAGAGACAGAGAGGGAGACAACAGCTATGTGGGCCCTGAGCCAGGGGGGACAGAGAGAGACAACAGCTATGTGGGCCCTGAGCCAGGGGGACAGAGAGAGACAACAGCTATGTGGGCCCTGAGCCAGGGGGGACAGAGAGAGACAACAGCTATGTGGGCCCTGAGCCAGGGGGACAGAGAGAGACAACAGCTATGTGGGCCCTGAGCCAGGGGGACAGAGAGAGACAACAGCTATGTGGGCCCTGAGCCAGGCGAGACCGAGAGAGACAGAGAGGGAGACAACAGCTATGTGGGCCCTGAGCCAGGGGGGACAGAGAGAGACAACAGCTATGTGGGCCCTGAGCCAGGGGAGACCGAGAGAGACAGAGAGGGAGACAACAGCTATCTGGGCCCTGAGCCAGGGGGACAGAGAGAGACAACAGCTATGTGGGCCCTGAGCCAGGGGGACAGAGAGAGACAACAGCTATGTGGGCCCTGAGCCAGGCGAGACCGAGAGAGACAGAGAGGGAGACAACAGCTATGTGGGCCCTGAGCCAGGGGGGACAGAGAGAGACAACAGCTATGTGGGCCCTGAGCCAGGGGGGACAGAGAGAGACAGAGAGGGAGACAACAGCTATCTGGGCCCTGAGCCAGGGGGACAGAGAGAGACAACAGCTATGTGGGCCCTGAGCCAGGGGACAGAGAGAGACAACAGCTATGTGGGCCCTGAGCCAGGGGGACAGAGAGAGACAACAGCTATGTGGGCCCTGAGCCAGGGGGACAGAGAGAGACAACAGCTATGTGGGCCCTGAGCCAGGCGAGACCGAGAGAGACAGAGAGGGAGACAACAGCTATGTGGGCCCTGAGCCAGGGGGGACAGAGAGAGACAACAGCTATGTGGGCCCTGAGCCAGGGGGACAGAGAGAGACAACAGCTATGTGGGCCCTGAGCCAGGGGGGACAGAGAGAGACAACAGCTATGTGGGCCCTGAGCCAGGGGGACAGAGAGAGACAACAGCTATGTGGGCCCTGAGCCAGGGGGACAGAGAGAGACAACAGCTATGTGGGCCCTGAGCCAGGCGAGACCGAGAGAGACAGAGAGGGAGACAACAGCTATGTGGGCCCTGAGCCAGGGGGGACAGAGAGAGACAACAGCTATGTGGGCCCTGAGCCAGGGGAGACCGAGAGAGACAGAGAGGGAGACAACAGCTATCTGGGCCCTGAGCCAGGGGGACAGAGAGAGACAACAGCTATGTGGGCCCTGAGCCAGGGGAGACCGAGAGAGACAGAGAGGGAGACAACAGCTATGTGGGCCCTGAGCCAGGGGGACAGAGAGAGACAACAGCTATGTGGGCCCTGAGCCAGGGGGACAGAGAGAGACAACAGCTATGTGGGCCCTGAGCCAGGGGGACAGAGAGAGACAACAGCTATGTGGGCCCTGAGCCAGGGGACAACAGCTATGTGGGCCCTGACCGAGAGAGAGGGAGGGAGGGAGAGAGACAACAGCTATGTGGGCCCTGAGCCAGGGGGGACAGAGAGAGACAACAGCTATGTGGGCCCTGAGCCAGGGGAGACCGAGAGAGACAGAGAGGGAGACAACAGCTATGTGGGCCCTGAGCCAGGGGGACAGAGAGAGACAACAGCTATGTGGGCCCTGAGCCAGGGGGGACAGAGAGAGACAACAGCTATGTGGGCCCTGAGCCAGGGGGATAGATAGAGACACCAGCTATGTGGGCCCTGGGCCAGGGGGACAGAGAGAGACAACAGCTATGTGGGCCCTGAGCCAGGGGAGACCGAGAGAGACAACAGCTATGTGGGCCCTGAGCCAGGGGGGACAGAGAGAGACAACAGCTATGTGGGCCCTGAGCCAGGGGGGACAGAGACAACAGCTATGTGGGCCCTGAGCCAGGGGGGACAAAGAGAGACAACAGCTATGTGGGCCCTGGGCCAGGGGAGACCGAGAGAGACCGAGAGAGAGACAACAGCTATGTGGGCCCTGAGCCAGGGGGGACAGAGAGAGACAACAGCTATGTGGGCCCTGAGCCAGGGGAGACCGAGAGAGACAGAGAGGGAGACAACAGCTATGTGGGCCCTGAGCCAGGGGGACAGAGAGAGACAACAGCTATGTGGGCCCTGAGCCAGGGGGATAGAGAGAGACACCAGCTATGTGGGCCCTGGGCCAGGGGGACAGAGAGAGACAACAGCTATGTGGGCCCTGAGCCAGGGGAGACCGAGAGAGACAGAGAGGGAGACAACAGCTATGTGGGCCCTGAGCCAGGGGGGACAGAGAGAGACGACAGCTATGTGGGCCCTGAGCCAGGGGAGACCGAGAGAGACAACAGCTATGTGGGCCCTGAGCCAGGGGAGACCGAGAGAGACAGAGAGGGAGACAACAGCTATGTGGGCCCTGAGCCAGGGGGGACAGAGAGAGACGACAGCTATGTGGGCCCTGAGCCAGGGGAGACCGAGAGAGACCGAGAGAGAGACAACAGCTATGTGGGCCCTGAGCCAGGGGGGACAGAGAGAGACAACAGCTATGTGGGCCCTGAGCCAGGGGAGACCGAGAGAGACAGAGAGGGAGACAACAGCTATGTGGGCCCTGAGCCAGGGGGACAGAGAGAGACAACAGCTATGTGGGCCCTGAGCCAGGGGGGACAGAGAGAGACGACAGCTATGTGGGCCCTGAGCCAGGGGGATAGAGAGAGACACCAGCTATGTGGGCCCTGGGCCAGGGGGGACAGAGAGAGACAACAGCTATGTGGGCCCTGAGCCAGGGGAGACCGAGAGAGACAACAGCTATGTGGGCCCTGAGTCAGGGGGGACAGAGAGAGATAACAGCTATGTGGGCCCTGAGCCAGGGGGGACAGAGAGAGACAACAGCTATGTGGGACCTGAGCCAGGGGGGACAGAGAGAGACAACAGCTATGTGGGCCCTGAGCCAGGGGGGACAGAGAGAGACAACAGCTATGTGGGCCCTGGGCCAGGGGGGAAGGAGAGAGGGAGAGAGAGACAACAGCTATGTGGGCCCTGAGCCAGGGGAGACTGAGAGAGACAGAGAGGGAGACAACAGCTATGTGGGCCCTGAGCCAGGGGGATAGAGAGAGACAACAGCTATGTGGGCCCTGGGCCAGGGGGACAGAGAGAGACAACAGCTATGTGGGCCCTGAGCCAGGGGAGACCGAGAGAGACAGAGAGGGAGACAACAGCTATGTGGGCCCTGAGCCAGGGGGACAGAGAGAGACAACAGCTATGTGGGCCCTGAGCCAGGGGAGACCGAGAGAGACAACAGCTATGTGGGCCCTGAGCCAGGGGGATAGAGAGACACCAGCTATGTGGGCCCTGGGCCAGGGGGACAGAGAGAGACAACAGCTATGTGGGCCCTGAGCCAGGGGAGACCGAGAGAGACAGAGAGGGAGACAACAGCTATGTGGGCCCTGAGCCAGGGGGGACAGAGAGAGACAACGGCTATGTGGGCCCTGAGCCAGGGGGGACAGAGAGAGACAACAGCTATGTGGGCCCTGGGCCAGGGGGACAGAGAGAGACAACAGCTATGTGGGCCCTGAACCAGGGGAGACAGAGAGGGAGACAACAGCTATGTGGGCCCTGAGCCAGGGGGATAGAGAGAGGCAACAGCTATGTGGGCCCTGAGCCAGGGGAGACCGAGAGAGACAACAGCTATGTGGGCCCTGAGCCAGGGGGGACAGAGAGAGACAACAGCTATGTGGGCCCTGGGCCAGGGGGGACAGAGAGAGACAACAGCTATGTGGGCCCTGAGCCAGGGGAGACCGGGAGAGAGAGAGAGAGACAACAGCTATGTGGGCCCTGAGCCAGGGGAGACCTAGAGAGACAGAGAGGGAGACAACAGCTAGAGAGACAGAGAGGGAGACAACAGCTATGTGGGCCCTGAGCCAGGGGGGACAGAGAGAGACGACAGCTATGTGGGCCCTGAGCCAGGGGAGACCGAGAGAGACCGAGAGAGAGACAACAGCTATGTGGGCCCTGAGCCAGGGGGGACAGAGAGAGACAACAGCTATGTGGGCCCTGAGCCAGGGGAGACCGAGAGAGACAGAGAGGGAGACAACAGCTATGTGGGCCCTGAGCCAGGGGGACAGAGAGAGACAACAGCTATGTGGGCCCTGAGCCAGGGGGGACAGAGAGAGACGACAGCTATGTGGGCCCTGAGCCAGGGGGATAGAGAGAGACACCAGCTATGTGGGCCCTGGGCCAGGGGGGACAGAGAGAGACAACAGCTATGTGGGCCCTGAGCCAGGGGAGACCGAGAGAGACAACAGCTATGTGGGCCCTGAGTCAGGGGGGACAGAGAGAGATAACAGCTATGTGGGCCCTGAGCCAGGGGGGACAGAGAGAGACAACAGCTATGTGGGACCTGAGCCAGGGGGGACAGAGAGAGACAACAGCTATGTGGGCCCTGAGCCAGGGGGGACAGAGAGAGACAACAGCTATGTGGGCCCTGGGCCAGGGGGGAAGGAGAGAGGGAGAGAGAGACAACAGCTATGTGGGCCCTGAGCCAGGGGAGACTGAGAGAGACAGAGAGGGAGACAACAGCTATGTGGGCCCTGAGCCAGGGGGATAGAGAGAGACAACAGCTATGTGGGCCCTGGGCCAGGGGGACAGAGAGAGACAACAGCTATGTGGGCCCTGAGCCAGGGGAGACCGAGAGAGACAGAGAGGGAGACAACAGCTATGTGGGCCCTGAGCCAGGGGGACAGAGAGAGACAACAGCTATGTGGGCCCTGAGCCAGGGGAGACCGAGAGAGACAGAGAGGGAGACAACAGCTATGTGGGCCCTGAGCCAGGGGGGACAGAGAGAGACAACAGCTATGTGGGCCCTGAGCCAGGGGGGACAGAGAGAGACAACAGCTATGTGGGCCCTGAGCCAGGGGGACAGAGAGAGACAACAGCTATGTGGGCCCTGAGCCAGGGGGATAGAGAGAGGCAACAGCTATGTGGGCCCTGAGCCAGGGGAGACCGAGAGAGACAACAGCTATGTGGGCCCTGAGCCAGGGGGGACAGAGAGAGACAACAGCTATGTGGGCCCTGGGCCAGGGGGGACAGAGAGAGACAACAGCTATGTGGGCCCTGAGCCAGGGGAGACCGAGAGAGACAACAGCTATGTGGGCCCTGAGTCAGGGGGGACAGAGAGAGATAACAGCTATGTGGGCCCTGAGCCAGGGGGGACAGAGAGAGACAACAGCTATGTGGGACCTGAGCCAGGGGGGACAGAGAGAGACAACAGCTATGTGGGCCCTGAGCCAGGGGGGACAGAGAGAGACAACAGCTATGTGGGCCCTGGGCCAGGGGGGAAGGAGAGAGGGAGAGAGAGACAACAGCTATGTGGGCCCTGAGCCAGGGAGACTGAGAGACAGGAGAGGGAGACAACAGCTATGTGGGCCCTGAGCCAGGGGGATAGAGAGAGACAACAGCTATGTGGGCCCTGGGCCAGGGGGACAGAGAGAGACAACAGCTATGTGGGCCCTGAGCCAGGGGAGACCGAGAGAGACAGAGAGGGAGACAACAGCTATGTGGGCCCTGAGCCAGGGGGACAGAGAGAGACAACAGCTATGTGGGCCCTGAGCCAGGGGAGACCGAGAGAGACAACAGCTATGTGGGCCCTGAGCCAGGGGGATAGAGAGACACCAGCTATGTGGGCCCTGGGCCAGGGGGACAGAGAGAGACAACAGCTATGTGGGCCCTGAGCCAGGGGAGACCGAGAGAGACAGAGAGGGAGACAACAGCTATGTGGGCCCTGAGCCAGGGGGGACAGAGAGAGACAACAGCTATGTGGGCCCTGAGCCAGGGGGGACAGAGAGAGACAACAGCTATGTGGGCCCTGGGCCAGGGGGACAGAGAGAGACAACAGCTATGTGGGCCCTGAACCAGGGGAGACAGAGAGGGAGACAACAGCTATGTGGGCCCTGAGCCAGGGGGATAGAGAGAGGCAACAGCTATGTGGGCCCTGAGCCAGGGGAGACCGAGAGAGACAACAGCTATGTGGGCCCTGAGCCAGGGGGGACAGAGAGAGACAACAGCTATGTGGGCCCTGGGCCAGGGGGGACAGAGAGAGACAACAGCTATGTGGGCCCTGAGCCAGGGGAGACCGGGAGAGAGAGAGAGAGACAACAGCTATGTGGGCCCTGAGCCAGGGGAGACCGAGAGAGAGAGAGACAACAGCTATGTGGGCCCTGAACCAGGGGAGACCGAGAGAGAGAGAGACAACAGCTATGTGGGCCCTGAGCCAGGGGAGACCGGGAGAGAGAGAGAGGGAGACAACAGCTATGTGGGCCCTGAGCCTGGGGGGACAGAGAGAAACAGCTATGTGGGCCATGAGCCAGGGGGGACAGAGAGACAACAGCTATGTGGGCCCTGAGCCAGGGGAGACCGAGAGAGACAGAGAGGGAGACAACAGCTATGTGGGCCCTGAGCCAGGGGAGACCGAGAGAGGGAGGGAGGGAGAGAGACAACAGCTATGTGGGCCCTGAGCCAGGGGAGACCGAGAGAGAGAGAGAGGGAGACAACAGCTATGTGGGCCTTGAGCCAGGGGAGACCGGGAGAGAGAGAGGGAGAGAGACAACAGCTATGTGGGCCCTGAGCCAGGGGAGACCGGGAGAGAGAGAGAGACAACAGCTATGTGGGCCCTGAGCCAGGGGAGACCGGGAGAGAGAGACAACAGCTATGTGGGCCCTGAGCCAGGGGAGACCGAGAGAGAAAGAGAGAGAGAGACAACAGCTATGTGGGCCCTGAGCCAAGGGAGACCGGGAGAGAGAGAGAGAGGGAGACAACAGCTATGTGGGCCCTGAGCCAGGGGAGACCGGGAGAGAGAGAGAGAGACAACAGCTATGTGGGCCCTGAGCCAGGGGAGACCGAGAGAGAGAGAGACAACAGCTATGTGGGCCCTGAGCCAGGGGAGACGAGAGAGGGAGAGAGAGAGACAACAGCTATGTGGGCCCTGAGCCAGGGGAGACGAGAGAGGGAGAGAGAGAGAGACAACAGCTATGTGGGCCCTGAGCCAGGGGAGACGAGAGAGGGAGAGAGAGAGAGACAACAGCTATGTGGGCCCTGAGCCAGGGGAGACCGGGAGAGAGAGAGACAACAGCTATGTGGGCCCTGAGCCAGGGGAGACCGAGAGAGGGAGAGAGACAACAGCTATGTGGGCCCTGAGCCAGGGGAGACGAGAGAGGGAGAGAGAGAGAGAGAGACAACAGCTATGTGGGCCCTGAGCCAGGGGAGACCGGGAGAGAGAGACAACAGCTATGTGGGCCCTGAGCCAGGGGAGACCGAGAGAGAAAGAGAGAGAGAGAGACAACAGCTATGTGGGCCCTGAGCCAAGGGAGACCGGGAGAGAGAGAGAGAGGGAGACAACAGCTATGTGGGCCCTGAGCCAGGGGAGACCGGGAGAGAGAGAGAGACAACAGCTATGTGGGCCCTGAGCCAGGGGAGACCGAGCGAGAGAGAGAGAGAGAGAGAGACAACAGCTATGTGGGCCCTGAACCAGGGGAGACCGAGAGACAACAGCTATGTGGGCCCTGAGCCAGGGGAGACGAGAGAGGGAGAGAGAGAGAGACAACAGCTATGTGGGCCCTGAGCCAGGGGAGACGAGAGAGGGAGAGAGAGAGACAACAGCTATGTGGGCCCTGAGCCAGGGGAGACGAGAGAGAGAGAGAGACAACAGCTATGTGGGCCCTGAGCCAGGGGAGACCGGGAGAGAGAGACAACAGCTATGTGGGCCCTGAGCCAGGGGAGACCGGGAGAGAGAGAGAGACAACAGCTATGTGGGCCCTGAGCCAGGGGAGACCGGGAGAGAGAGACAACAGCTATGTGGGCCCTGAGCCAGGGGAGACCGAGAGAGAAAGAGAGAGAGAGACAACAGCTATGTGGGCCCTGAGCCAAGGGAGACCGGGAGAGAGAGAGAGAGAGAGGGAGACAACAGCTATGTGGGCCCTGAGCCAGGGGAGACCGGGAGAGAGAGAGACAACAGCTATGTGGGCCCTGAGCCAGGGGAGACCGAGAGAGAGAGAGAGAGAGACAACAGCTATGTGGGCCCTGAACCAGGGGAGACCGAGAGAGAGAGAGACAACAGCTATGTGGGCCCTGAGCCAGGGGAGACGAGAGAGGGAGAGAGAGACAACAGCTATGTGGGCCCTGAGCCAGGGGAGACGAGAGAGGGAGAGAGAGAGACAACAGCTATGTGGGCCCTGAGCCAGGGGAGACGAGAGAGGGAGAGAGAGAGAGACAACAGCTATGTGGGCCCTGAGCCAGGGAGACCGGGAGAGAGAGAGACAACAGCTATGTGGGCCCTGAGCCAGGGGAGACCGAGAGAGGGAGAGAGACAACAGCTATGTGGGCCCTGAGCCAGGGGAGACGAGAGAGGGAGAGAGAGAGAGACAACAGCTATGTGGGCCCTGAGCCAGGGGAGACCGGGAGAGAGAGACAACAGCTATGTGGGCCCTGAGCCAGGGGAGACCGAGAGAGAAAGAGAGAGAGAGAGACAACAGCTATGTGGGCCCTGAGCCAAGGGAGACCGGGAGAGAGAGAGAGAGGGAGACAACAGCTATGTGGGCCCTGAGCCAGGGGAGACCGGGAGAGAGAGAGAGACAACAGCTATGTGGGCCCTGAGCCAGGGGAGACCGAGCGAGAGAGAGAGAGAGAGACAACAGCTATGTGGGCCCTGAACCAGGGGAGACCGAGAGACAACAGCTATGTGGGCCCTGAGCCAGGGGAGACGAGAGAGGGAGAGAGAGAGAGACAACAGCTATGTGGGCCCTGAGCCAGGGGAGACGAGAGAGGGAGAGAGAGAGACAACAGCTATGTGGGCCCTGAGCCAGGGGAGACGAGAGAGAGAGAGAGACAACAGCTATGTGGGCCCTGAGCCAGGGGAGACGAGAGAGGGAAAGAGAGAGAGACAACAGCTATGTGGGCCCTGAGCCAGGGGAGACCGAGAGAGGGAGAGAGACAACAGCTATGTGGGCCCTGAGCCAGGGGAGACGAGAGAGGGAGAGAGAGAGAGACAACAGCTATGTGGGCCCTGAGCCAGGGGAGACGAGAGAGGGAGAGAGAGAGAGACAACAGCTATGTGGGCCCTGAGCCAGGGGAGACGAGAGAGGGAGAGAGAGAGAGACAACAGCTATGTGGGCCCTGAGCCAGGGGAGACCGAGAGAGAGAGAGACAACAGCAATGTGGGCCCTGAGCCAGTGGAGACAAAGAGAGACAGCTGTTGTCTCACTCTTTCTATGTGGGCCCTGGGCCAGGGGGAATAGAGAGTGACAGAGAGGGAGAGAGACAACAGCTATGTGGGTCTTGGGCCAGGGGGGGACAGAGACAGACACAGAGTGAGGCCGAGAGAGACAGAGAGAGGTAGAGAGGAAGAGAGAGAGAGAGAGTGAAACAGAGGACAGATGTGTGTATGTGAGAAAGATGAGGACATGAGACAGCAGCTAGGAGTCCTCATTTACCCCAATGAGTCAGCTGTCAGCAGCATAGCTATACTAGCTTATTTACAGTACCAGTCAAAAGGTTGGACACACCTACTCATTCAAGGGCTTTTCTTTATCTTTACAATTGTCTACATTGTAGAATAATAGTAAAGACATCAAAACTATGAAATAACACATATGGAATCATGTAGTAACCAAAAAAGTGTTAAACAAATCAAAATATATATTTCATATGAGTTTCTTCAAAGCAGTCACCCTTTGCCTTGATGACAGCTTTGCACACTTTTGGCATTCTCTCAATCAGCTTCATGAGGTAGTGACCTGGAATGCATTTCAATTAACCGTTGTGCCTTGTTAAAAGTTAATTTGTGGAATTTATTTCCTTAATGTGTTTGAGCCAATCAGTTGTGTTGTGACAAGGTAGGGGTGGTATACAGAAGATAGCCCTATTTAGTTAAAGACCAAGTCCATGTTATGGCAAGAACAGCTCAAATAAGCAAAGAGAAACAACATTCTATCATTACTTTAAGACATGAAGGTCAGTCAATCTGGAAAATTTGCTGTGCTGTGATGAAACTGGCTCTGATGAGGACTGCCACAATGCCACTTTCATAATGTTTACATATCTTGCCTCACTCATATGTATATACTGTATTTTATACCATCTATTGCATCTTGTCTATGCCGCTCTGTCGTTGCTCATCCATATATTTATATGTATATATTCTTATTCCATTCCTTTTTGTGTGTATTAGGTATGAAATTGTTAGATTACTTGTTAGATATTGCTGCACTGTCGGAACTAGAAGCACAAGCATTTCGCTGCATTAACATCTGCTAACCATGTGTATTTGATAGGAAAGGAAGACCCAGAGTTACCTGCTGCAGAGGATAAATTCATTAGAGTTAACTGCACCTCAGATTGCAGCCCAAATAAATGCTTCAGAGTTCAAGTAACAGACATCTCAACATCAGCTGTTCAGAGGAGTGAATCAGGCCTTCATGGTCGAATTGCTGCAAAAGAAACCACCAATAAGAAGAAGAGACTTGCTTGGGCCAAGAAACACGAGCAATGGACAAATCTGATTTTTGTATCCAACCGCTGTGTCTTTGTGAGACGCTGAGTAGGTGATGGGATAATCTCACCGTGTGATTCCCACCGTGAAGCATGGAGGTGGTGTGATGGTGCTTTGCTGGTGACACTGTCTGATTTATTTAGAATTCCAAGGCACACTTAACCAGCATGGCTACCACAGCATTCTGCAGCAATACGCCATCCCATCTGGTTTGGACTTAGTGGGACTATGATTTGTTTTTCAACAGAACAATGACCCAACACACCTCCAGGCTGTGTAAGGGCTATTTGACCAAGGAGTGATGAAGGGCTGCATCAGATGACCTGGCCTCCACAATTATTTTAATTTCATTTATTTTTAGTTAAGAACAAATTCTTATTGTACAATGACTGCCTACCCCGGGCAACGCAGGGCCAATTGTGCACCGCCCAATGGGAATCCCAATCACAGCCAGATGTAATTCAGCCTGGATTCGCACCAGGGACTGTAGTGACGCCTCATGCACTGAGATGCAGTGCCTTAGACCGTTGCGCCACTTGGGAGCACAATCACCCGACCTTAACCCAATTGAGATGGTTTGGGATGAGTTGGATCACAGAGCGAAGGAAAATCAGCAAACAAGTACTCAGCATATGTGGGAACTGTTGGAAAAGCTTTCTAGGTAAAGCTGGTTGAGAGAATGCCAAGAGTGTGCAAAGCTGTCAAGGCAAAGGGTGGCTACTTAGAATCTAAAACTTTAAATATATATTGATTTGTTTTGGTTGTAAACAAAAAAAGCGTTATTTCATAGTTTTGATGTTTTCACTATTTTTCTACAATGTATAACATTTTTAAAAATAAAAACCCTTAAATGAATACGCGTGTCCAAACTTTTGACTGGTAGTGTATAGGCCACGGCACTATGGAGACACTGGAGAGGAGGTAAAGGACTGACCTGCTTGATCCTGAGACACGTTGACTGTAGGTATGGAGGAGATCTTCTCTTTCTCTGCAGGAGGAGGTCCCGTGTTCTCAAACTGACCTAACAACTACACACAGGTAGACAGAGAAGATACATCACAATGGTTGCTGCAGGAACTATAAGAACAGCTTTGTGCTGTAAACTGTTTGCTAACAGAGCATGATACAACAAAAGAGTAAAACCATCAGAAACATCCGGGAAAAGATAGAGAGAAATTACCAAGAGAACTGATAAACCTTCATTAGCATTCTGGGTCTACCAACATCCATATAGGATACTACGTAGTATGAAGTAATAGTTGGCTAGTGGCCATCCATACCAAATCAAGTGAATGGGGTTTGTGCGTGCGTACCTGTGTGATGACTGCGTCCAGTCCCCCCTGTCCCCAAGCATAGTCCCCTGGGTTAGAGTGTAGCATCCCCGTCCTAACACACAGAGAGAGGAGGTCAATTACAGTTAAAGATGAAACATTCAGGAAATATCCTGTTTCACACATGATGAACTGCAACAATATGGGTTGTGATTTAGTTTGGGTTTAAATGACAGGGTCCCAGGGGTGCTGGCTGAGGCACACCCATAACAAGTCAGGGAACCTTCAAATATTCATGTTGATCCACCTCACTATTTGTAAGGAATCCACAAGAGAAAGTGTGTAAGTCAAACTATGGACTTACATACTGTATAACCACTGCTTACATGGCAGTAAGAAGGTTCTTACCAAGAGAGGGGAGGTGAGCCAGGAACTCCAGAGTTGGCAAATAGACCAGCCAGAAACTGTTGTACTATCCTACAGAGAGAGAAGGCACATACATCAGTCAGGAATGAGATCAGCAGAACACTGAAAACTTTTTTTAAAAGACAACATTTAGAATCTGCAAATCCTGACTGATCAAAACAGCCATATGAATATCAACATGGCATCGTAAGGAGAGGAGTCTCACCCCTCTACGGCAGGTGAGCGGTCAGGTCTGCTGCTCCCTCTGGAGCGGTACCTCCGCTGACTGTGCAGGCGAGGGGGGCGACCGGGCCCCCAGTGTTCCCCCCCTCCCAGAGGACCCCCCAGGGGTCCTCCTAGCCCAGCAGGGACTGACCCTCCGATAGGACCTCCTCCCAGGCCTCCTAGCCCTCCCAGCCCCCCCAGACCTAACCCCCCTGATCCTACTCCAACCCCTCCACCAGGGACCCGGGGCTCTGAGTCTGGACTGTCACCATCCACTGTGAAAGGCCTCTCTACAAACAACAGGTGCCACAGCTGCTGAGAGAGAAATGAGGGGTGAGGGTGAAAACAGAGAAGGTGGGAGGAGGGGGAATGGAGAGAGGGACAGTGGAAGGGGGAGAGAGGGACAGTGGAAGGGGGAGAGAGGGACAGTGGAAGGGGGAGAGAGATAGAGAAAGCATGTGAAAGAAAGATGGGATCACAAAAGGTACATTTAGTACAGATGAGATCACAGTACACATTTGCACCCCCCACCCCTGTACCCTCCAGGCCACAGTGCACTGCATATCATACCTCTGCAAACTGTGTGGCTGTGTCATCTGTCCCGTTAGTGCCACCCTCTAGCAGACTGAGGGAGGCAGAACACAGCATTAGTAACATCCAACATCTATACACAGTCATTCTCCACCACCTTCCATTCACTCTGCCTAGCCTATGTCTGGTAGATTCATTAAAACTACAGACATAAGAAACAAGATATTCTCACCTGGAATCTTCTGTTACCTCCTCTATAAAGCCAGACTCACACCTGGGACAGATGTACTCCTGCAAAAACACACAACACCACAAACTCAGAGAGTACATGAGTCACACCGTGTTCTATACAGGGCTGCTGAGGCAGCTATGCAGGGGTTTCTGTCTGTAGAATGGGGAAATGTCTAGTAGGGATCTGTGGCAGAGTCAGGATATAGCCTATTTGAACATAGCATTAGGCAGGAACATAAACATGTAAAGTGGAAGTTGTCATCGAGAAGTATTCTTCCCTGGCACCAGTGTCGAGTTCAATCACAATGGGATTAGGCCTATGACACAGACATGTTCTTTATTCCACAAAACAAAAGGACACTTGAACTTGAAGTGAACCTCATTCCAAAATTGTTCAAAACCTGTATACTGTATGCAATATTGTGTGTAGGCTTAGGATATGCCTCAGCCATTGGCATCTGGTGAAAACATACAGACACTATGCCTGAAAGAAGAATGCTTCAGAAGGACAAACACAGGGTTCTGTATATTCGAGGCATGCGCGCTCTCTCTTTCAGTATATGTCTTGGGGAGGTGAGACAGATTAACTGCTTATATGCAGTCAGTGAGTGGGCATGGCTGAAACATGCCTCAGCAGCACAGAGAGAGTGTGAGACAATGAGACCAACAGGCAGGGTTAGCCTGTGAGCAGGCTAGATCAGAGTTTCCCAAATTCTCCCCCAACCCCAGTACAAGTTTAGTTTCTTGCCTTAGAGCTTCACAGCTGATTCAAATAATCAAAGCTTTTATTTAACTAGGCAAGTCAGACAAAAAACAAATTCTTATTTACAATTACAACCTACCCTGGCCAAACCCTAACCCGTACTACACTGGCCCAATGGAACTCCCAATCATGACCGGTTGTAATACAGCCTGGAATCTAACCATGGTCACTGAGATGCAGTGCCTTAGACCGCTGCGCCACTCTGGAGGTCAATCTTGATGATGGGGGGGCAGGACCGAGTTTGGGAAACCCTGGGCTAGATGGATCGGACCCATAGGCACAGATCTATTTCCCAATAAGAGGGAAATCTCAAAACTAGCCTTAGGTCCGTTTTTAGACCTACTTCAGCCTCCTCCCAGATGTAGCTTCAATGGCAGGAAGGGAATAAACAGGGGATTACCAGCCTGCCTCTCACTGACCAGCCTAACATACACAAATGTATCCTAGCGAACGTTGGTTTAGACAGGCAGACTGAATGACTTACTGACATATTGACTGATTGACAGAGACTGCGAGTCAATAACAAAGAGATAGCTACACGACTGGCTAGCTAAATGTTAACGTTAAGTGTCAAAACTTTGTAGGCCAAGGAGTAGCCAGACTGGCCTAGTTACGTTGAAATATCCATCAGATTTCCATATAGCTACCTCCTCGAGGAATTCAGGAAAAGTACACAAAACCCACCTCGAATAAGGTTAACATCACATCAAATAACACCAGCTACTCAGTAACTACAGGTACGGTTAATCAACCATGCCAGTATCATCTTTAACAATTACTGTACGTAATGTCTTTGTTAAAGAAATTAGTTGACAAATACTATTGTAAAAGCGAGCAACAACAAATATCAACATTGTATGCTAGCTAGTTAGAGCCAGTGCCGAGGGCCCTACTGGCTAGCCGTCTACAGTTAGCAGCTAGCTAGTTAAACAACTTCTGCTATTTGCTGGACTCCGATTCGGTTGTCAACCGACAGAAAAGAACAAGACCTGCTTTGAACAGACATGATCGGGACACGGTGAAACGACTGACTTACCGGGAGCTTGGGGCTTACTTCTCCCTTACAACAATGACAGAAGAACCGATGCGGGGGAACCGCCGCAGCTTCCGCCATCTTCCCCAGAATAGCACAAACAGTGACGTCGGTCCTCCTGCATACCAAAGAGGTGGTCCGCCAACATCCCTTCATGCAATGCGCAACTCTTTGGGAAAATTAGCTTACTTGTCAGGGCACATGTGTTTGGGATTCTGAAGTTGTTTTGCGAGGATTCTCCCGAAACTAATTTCATGATCTGAAAAGGGTGTTTTGCAAAGGTTTGTGAGCATGGCAGTTAAGTTATAAAATTAAAGTTGTTAGTAAACGTTGTTGAATAGCCGTGATTTGGTTACTGGTTGTGAGTGTCATTATACTTCTCAGCATAAGTATGATGAACAGTCCAAAAACATGTTGTTGACCCGTTCCCCGGTTCCTCCTGTCTCAGCATATGACTGTCCAGGAGCTGCGGCTGTGTGGCCTGCTGCTACAGGAGCACTTTGGGGAGGATAGGCACTCACCTGCTCAGAGGAGGGGCACAGAACCTCAGGACCATCGCCAATGAGACCAACACACCACTGGACCTGGTACTAAACAAACGTACACACATAAAACATTGTTCAACAGGGGTGGTGACCCTGTCTCTTCTGCAGGTGAAGAAGTCTCTGTGTGTGTTGGTACAGCACGGTGCTTGTGAGTTCGGGCCGGCGAGGCCCCGGGAGTCCAGTGGAGTACCGGGCCAGCTGTGAGCGGGTTCTAAGTGTTCTGCGGTACATCTACACAGCTAAGACCCTGTATGGAGACACAGGAGAACTCATCGTGGAGGAGGTCCTACAACGAGGCCATATGAACTTGAGCAACACAGTCAAGACTGTAGCTGACCGACTCACTCATAACATGGAGGGTGTGTGAGAGAGCGATTAAAAGACGTATGATTGTTCTATATTTTGAATGACTTGTGCCTCTTTCTATCTCCTCCCTCTCTTTCCAGTCGTGTGGTGATGAGGGGATCTACTGGCGGGTGAACTTTGAGAGGTTCCATCAGCACTTCAGAGACCAGGGCATCATTAGTGCTGTGGCCAGCAAACTGGACCAGGTTAGTGTCGCAGACCCCTACAGACCACCTCGGTATGCTTGTAGACCAGGAGAGATTTAATGGGGGTGGTCTAAGTCAGTGATTCCCAAACTGAGGGGTTAGCAGGGAGGGCGTGGCCTAGTTAAATAAATAAAAAATGGCAACATTTTCTCTGCACTTCAAGATAAAATGTGTAGAATTGCAGGAAAGCTTTAAACCTACCAGATGTTTTCTCCACCAACAAGACGGGTGTGAACTAGAGGTCGCCCGATTATGATCGGGCGACCAAAAAAGCCGATGCCGATTAAATTTGTGTATTTTTTTTTTTACATGTATTTGTAATAATGACAATTACAACAATACTGAATTAACACTTATTTTAACTTATAATACATCAATAAAATCAATTTAGCCTCAAGTAGATAATGAAACATGTTCAATTTGGTTTAAATAATGCAGAAACAGTGTTGGAGAAGAACGTAAAAGAGCAAAATGTGCAATGTAAGAAATCTAATGTTTCAGTTCCTTACTCAGAACATGAGAACATATGAAAGCTGGTGATTCCTTTTAACATGAGTCTTCAATATTCCCAGGTAAGAAGTTTTAGGTTGTAGTTATTATAGGACAATTTCCCTCTATACCATTTGTGTTTCATTAACCTTTGACTAGTAGATGTTCTTATAGGCACTTTAATATTGCCAGTGTAACAGTATAGCCTCCGTCCCTCTCCTCGCTCCTCCCTGGGCTCGAAACAGCAACACAACGACAACAGCCACTACATCTAACCAGCAAACACAACGACAACAGCCAGCTATATACAGTAGAGGCTATATACAGTAGAGGCTATAGACAGTAGAGGCTATAGACAGTAGAGGCTATAGACAGTAGAGAGGCTATAGACAGTAGAGAGGCTATAGACAGTAGAGAGGCTATAGACAGTAGAGAGGCTATAGACAGTAGAGAGGCTATAGACAGTAGAGGGGCTATAGACAGTAGAGGGGCTATATACAGTAGAGAGGCTATAGACAGTAGAGAGGCTATAGACAGTAGAGAGGCTATAGACAGTAGAGGTGCTATAGACAGTAGAGAGGCTATAGACAGTAGAGGGGCTATAGACAGTAGAGAGGCTATAGACAGTAGAGGGGCTATAGACAGTAGAGAGGCTATAGACAGTAGAGGGGCTATAGACAGTAGAGAGGCTATAGACAGTAGAGAGGCTATAGACAGTAGAGAGGCTATAGACAGTAGAGAGGCTATAGACAGTAGAGGTGCTATAGACAGTAGAGAGGCTATAGACAGTAGAGGGGCTATAGACAGTAGAGAGGCTATAGACAGTAGAGGGGCTATATACAGTAGAGGGGCTATAGACAGTAGAGGGGCTATAGACAGTAGAGAGGCTATATACAGTAGAGGGGCTATAGACACAGTAGAGGCTATATACAGTAGAGGGGCTATATACAGTAGAGGGGCTATATACAGTAGAGAGGCTATAGACAGTAGAGGGGCTATAGACAGTAGAGAGGCTATAGACAGTAGAGAGGCTATAGACAGTAGAGGTGCTATAGACAGTAGAGGGGCTATAGACAGTAGAGAGGCTATAGACAGTAGAGGGGCTATAGACAGTAGAGAGGCTATAGACAGTAGAGGGGCTATAGACAGTAGAGAGGCTATAGACAGTAGAGGGGCTATAGACAGTAGAGGGGCTATATACAGTAGAGAGGCTATAGACAGTAGAGAGGCTATAGACAGTAGAGAGGCTATAGACAGTAGAGGTGCTATAGACAGTAGAGGGGCTATAGACAGTAGAGAGGCTATAGACAGTAGAGGGGCTATAGACAGTAGAGGGGCTATAGACAGTAGAGGGGCTATAGACAGTAGAGGGGCTATAGACAGTAGAGGCTATATACAGTAGAGGGGCTATATACGGTAGAGGGGCTATAGACAGTAGAGGGGCTATAGACAGTAGAGGGGCTATAGACAGTAGAGAGGCTATATACAGTAGAGGGGCTATATACAGTAGAGAGGCTATAGACAGTAGAGAGGCTATAGACAGTAGAGAGGCTATATACAGTAGAGGCTATAGACAGTGGAGAGGCTATAGACAGTAGAGGGGCTATAGACAGTAGAGGGGCTATAGACAGTAGAGGGGCTATAGACACAGTAGAGGGGCTATAGACACAGTAGAGGGGCTATAGACAGTAGAGGGGCTATATACAGTAGAGGGGCTATAGACACAGTAGAGGGGCTATAGACACAGTAGAGGCTATATACAGTAGAGGGGCTATATACAGTAGAGGGGCTATAGACAGTAGAGGGGCTATAGACAGTAGAGGGGCTATAGACAGTAGAGGGGCTATAGACAGTAGAGAGGCTATATACAGTAGAGGGGCTATAGACAGTAGAGGGGCTATATACAGTAGAGGGGCTATAGACAGTAGAGGGGCTATAGACAGTAGAGGGGCTATAGACAGTAGAGGGGCTATAGACAGTAGAGGGGCTATAGACAGTAGAGAGGCTATAGACAGTAGAGGGGCTATAGACAGTAGAGGGGCTATAGACAGTAGAGGGGCTATAGACAGTAGAGAGGCTATAGACAGTAGAGAGGCTATATACAGTAGAGGGGCTATAGACAGTAGAGGGGCTATAGACAGTAGAGGGGCTATATACAGTAGAGGGGCTAGAGACAGTAGAGGGGCTATAGACAGTAGAGGGGCTATAGACAGGCACAGCTTAGTCGAGCTGATTGAGGTAGTATTTACATGTAGATATGGTTAAAGTGACTATGCATATATGATGTACAGAGTAGCAGTAGCGTAAAAGAGGGGTTGGTGGGTGGCGGGACACAATGCAGATAGTCCTGGTAGCCAATGTCTGGGGACACCGGTTAGTCGGGCTAATTGAGGTAGTATGTACATGAACGTATCACCCCCCCCCCTTTAAGATTTAGATGCACTATTGTAAAGTGACTGTTCCACTGGATGTCATAAGGTGAATGCACCAATTTGTAAGTCGCTCTGGATAAGAGCGTCTGCTAAATGACTTAAATGTAAATGTAAGTGACTATGCATATATGATAAACAGAGAGTAGCAGCAGCATAAAAGAGAAGTTGGGGGGGTGGAACAATGTAAATAGTCCGGGTAGCCATTTGTTTACCTGTTCAGGAGTCGTATGGGGGTAAAAGCTGTTGAGAAGCCTTTTGGTGCTCCGGTACCGCTTGCCATGCGGTAGTATAGAACAGTCTATGACTGGAGTGGCTGGGGTCTTTGACAATTTTTAGGGCCTTCCTCTGACACCGCCTGGTGTAGAGGTCCTGGATGGCAGGAAGCTTGGCACCAGTGATGCACTGGGCCGTACGCACTACCCTCTGAAGTGCCTTGCGGTCGGAGGCCGAGCACTTGCCATACCAGGCAGTGATGCAACCAGTCAGGATGCTACTGCTACGACACTCATATTATATATCTATAGACAACAGCTAGAGGCCTACGACATCACATCAACAAGTACTACTACATACTTGTTATTACTACATTACTGTAGTTTTATTACCTCTTTCTTTTACTTGTTTCTTTTCTCCCTGAAGGTTGGACTCTACAGAGAACCAGGTGGATGAGACTGTCTTTCTACTGGAGTCCTACATCTTCTCTACCAAGACCAAGTGAGAGGGAGGGAGAACCAGGTGGATGAGACTGTCTTTCTACTGGAGTCCTACATCTTTTCTACCAAGACCAAGTGAGAGGGAGGGAGGGAGAACCAGGTGGATGAGACTGTCTTTCTACTGGAGTCCTACATCTTTTCTACCAAGACCAAGTGAGAGGGAGGGAGGGAGAACCAGGTGGATGAGACTGTCTTTCTACTGGAGTCCTACATCTTTTCTACCAAGTGAGAGGGAAGGAGAACCAGGTGGATGAGACTGTCTTTCTACTGGAGTCCTACATCTTTTCTACCAAGACCAAGTGAGAGGGAGGGAGAACCAGGTGGATGAGACTGTCTTTCTACTGGAGTCCTACATCTTTTCTACCAAGACCAAGTGAGAGGGAGGGAGGGAGAACCAGGTGGATGAGACTGTCTTTCTACTGGAGTCCTACATCTTTTCTACCAAGACCAAGTGAGAGGGAGGGAGAACCAGGTGGATGAGACTGTCTTTCTACTGGAGTCCTACATCTTTTCTACCAAGTGAGAGGGAGGGAGAACCAGGTGGATGAGACTGTCTTTCTGCTGGAGTCCTACATCTTCTCTACCAAGACCAAGTGAGAGGGAGGGAGAACCAGGTGGATGAGACTGTCTTTCTACTGGAGTCCTACATCTTTTCTACCAAGACCAAGTGAGAGGGAGGGAGAACCAGGTGGATGAGACTGTCTTTCTACTGGAGTCCTACATCTTTTCTACCAAGACCAAGTGAGAGGGAGGGAGAACCAGGTGGATGAGACTGTCTTTCTACTGGAGTCCTACATCTTCTCTACCAAGACCAAGTGAGAGGGAAGGAGAACCAGGTGGATGAGACTGTCTTTCTACTGGAGTCCTACATCTTCTCTACCAAGACCAAGTGAGAGGGAGGGAGGGAGGGAGGGAGGGAGGGAGGGAGGGAGGGAGGGAGGGAGGGAGGGAGGGAGGGAGGGGGAGGGAGGGAGAGGAGAAACACAATGGACATAAAGTTGCATCAATAAAATGTTTGCATTTTCATATACCTGACTCACTTGGTGCTTTTTCTGCCTGACGTACAGACCTCGTTATTTCAGTTATATGTTCAACAATGTCTGCTAGTGTGAAAGTGTTTTTTCTTTTATAGAATGAAGTAGTCTGAAATGCCAGATTTAAAAATACAAAAATGTTATGTAATAAGATATTTGGTTTAAGTGTATTTAGTTAATGTGAATGAATGATCCTATGTATGTATAAATGATCATGAAAGAAACTAAAATAACATTTACAAAAACTTTAATTATCAAGTTTTAATTTGACTCAAAAAATGAGCTGTACTGTAGAGAAAATGGGTGAAAAATCTAAAGTCATGATGACTTCTGAATATTAAATAGACAGTTTTGTTTGTAACAACGTTTCATAGAAATACAAATATATTCACATGATTATAAGTGGCCTCCATTATCAGGTAGTGCAATTTCATTCAAGCTTCCTTGAAGGATGGAACTGCTTTCCATACAGCACAACATGGTACTAATTACAGGTTGATACCTGTACTGTATCTACTTATACAACATGGTACTAATTACAGGTTGATGCCTGTACTGTATCTACTTATACAACATGGTACTAATTACAGGTTGATACCTGTACTGTATCTACTTATACAACATGGTACTAATTACAGGTTGATACCTGTACTGTATCTACTTATACAACATGGTACTAATTACAGGTTGATACCTGTACTGTATCTACTTATACAACATGGTACTAATTACAGGTTGATACCTGTACTGTATCTACTTATACAACATGGTACTAATTACAGGTCGATGCCTGTACTGTATCTACTTATACAACATGGTACTAATTACAGGTTGATACCTGTACTGTATCTACTTATACAACATGGTACTAATTACAGGTCGATGCCTGTACTGTATCTACTTATACAACATGGTACTAATTACAGGTTGATGCCTGTACGGTATCTACTTATACAACATGGTACTAATTACAGGTTGATACCTGTACTGTATCTACTTATACAACATGGTACTAATTACAGGTTGATACCTGTACTGTATCTACTTATACAACATGGTACTAATTACAGGTTGATACCTGTACTGTATCTACTTATACAACATGGTACTAATTACAGGTTGATACCTGTACTGTATCTACTTATACAACATGGTACTAATTACAGGTTGATACCTGTACTGTATCTACTTATACAACATGGTACTAATTACAGGTTGATACCTGTACTGTATCTACTTATACAACATGGTACTAATTACAGGTCGATGCCTGTACTGTATCTACTTATACAACATGGTACTAATTACAGGTTGATACCTGTACGGTATCTACTTATACAACATGGTACTAATTATAGGTTGATACCTGTACGGTATCTACTTATACAACATGGTACTAATTACAGGTTGGTGCCTGTACTGTATCTACTTATACAACATGGTACAAATTACAGGTTGATGCCTGTACGGTATCTACTTATACAACATGGTACTAATTACAGGTCGATGCCTGTACTATATCTACTTATACAGATCTACGCTGTTTGAAGTCTGCAGTCATTGAACATCATACCCAGTCACATTGCACCAGGCGTGTCAAACTCATTCCACAGAGGGCTGTGTGTCTGTAGGTTTTTGTTTTGTCCATTCAATTAAGACCTAGACAACCAGTTGAGGGGAGTCCCTCACTAAGTCGTGACCTTAATTCATCCATCAAGTACAAGGGTGGAGTGAGCCTGCAGACACTCGGCCTTCCGTGGAATGAGTTTGACACGTAGTGTACAGCATTATTTCCTGTCTGGGACATCTGAAGAAAACTCATGTACACGTCCTTCCTGCTGTACGTTTCCAAACAGGTGTGTAACTACAGCCTTACAGCCATGGGTTCACCTGTAGAAACAGACAAGATGTTGGGGTGTCTGATGATAGATGCAGTCTGTGCCATGTGATGTTAGGTGTTCTGACAGTTCAGACACACACGGGACAACGCTCATCTATACCGGCTGTGTGTTCTTTATGGGGGGGGGGCATGATTTAGAAGAGGGAAGGCATCTGTTTTTATTGCTGGGGGGGCGGAGCAGTCTCTGCAGGTCGTTGCCATGGGGATGGGCACGAAGTGGACTGTTTCTGTGGTTCTCTGGTTGTCACAGATCCTGTATCCATTGACTGACATCATGGCGGCGAGGGGCGGGCTCAGTCCTCGAGTTCCTCGTCCTTTATCTGTTTACGAGTGAAGAACCCCAGCTGGAGAAAGGAGGGATGAGAAGGAAGGAGTGAAATCCAAAGTGTTGATCTTTACCACAAAGGCAGAGGAGAAACAAGTTGTTGCAGAGTGAGGAACAGAGGTACTGTATGGTGAGGTGTGATTGGTGTACCTTCCACATTGCGAAGATGATGAGGGCCAATAGCAGAAGCCCTCCAATGATGCTACCTATCAGAATCCAGAGAGAAATAGGGATGGCCCGCCCCTTTAGTACCTCCAACACCGTCTGTTGGAGAGAAAGAGAAAAAAGGCTGATAGTAGAGACAGTCTGACAGATATCATCACCCTATACCAGCTTCCTACTCTATCTGGATGTAAACAACAGACAGATATCATCACCCTATACCAGCTTCCTACTCTATCTGGATGTAAACAACAGACAGATATCATCACCCTATACCAGCTTCCTACTCTATCTGGATGTAAACAACAGACAGATATCATCACAGCTTCCTACTCTATCTGGATGTAAACAACAGACAGATATCATCACCCTATACCAGCTTCCTACTCTATCTGGATGTAAACAACAGACAGATATCATCACCCTATACCAGCTTCCTACTCTATCTGGATGTAAACAACAGACAGATATCATCACCCTATACCAGATATCATCACCCTATACCAGCTTCCTACTCTATCTGGATGTAAACAACAGACAGATATTCATCACCCTATACCAGCTTCCTACTCTATCTGGATGTAAACAACAGACAGACAGATATCATCACCCTATACCAGCTTCCTACTCTATCTGGATGTAAACAACAGACAGATATCATCACCCTATACCAGCTTCCTACTCTATCTGGATGTAAACAACAGACAGATATCATCACCCTATACCAGCTTCCTACTCTATCTGGATGTAAACAACAGACAGACAGATATCATCACCCTATACCAGCTTCCTACTCTATCTGGATGTAAACAACAGACAGATATTCATCACCCTATACCAGCTTCCTACTCTATCTGGATGTAAACAACAGACAGATATTCATCACCCTATACCAGCTTCCTACTCTATCTGGATGTAAACAACAGACAGATATTCATCACCCTATACCAGCTTCCTACTCTATCTGGATGTAAACAACAGACAGATATTCATCACCCTATACCAGCTTCCTACTCTATCTGGATGTAAACAACAGACAGACAGATATCATCACCCTATACCAGCTTCCTACTCTATCTGGATGTAAACAACAGACAGACAGATATCATCACCCTATACCAGCTTCCTACTCTATCTGGATGTAAACAACAGACAGATATTCATCACCCTATACCAGCTTCCTACTCTATCTGGATGTAAACAACAGACAGACAGATATCATCACCCTATACCAGCTTCCTACTCTATCTGGATGTAAACAACAGACAGATATCATCACCCTATACCAGCTTCCTACTCTATCTGGATGTAAACAACAGACAGACAGATATCATCACCCTATACCAGCTTCCTACTCTATCTGGATGTAAACAACAGACAGATATCATCACCCTATACTAGCTTCCTACTCTATCTGGATGTAAACAACAGACAGATATCATCACCCTATACCAGCTTCCTACTCTATCTGGATGTAAACAACAGACAGACAGATATCATCACCCTATACCAGCTTCCTACTCTATCTGGATGTAAACAACAGACAGATATTCATCACCCTATACCAGCTTCCTACTCTATCTGGATGTAAACAACAGACAGATATTCATCACCCTATACCAGCTTCCTACTCTATCTGGATGTAAACAACAGACAGATATTCATCACCCTATACCAGCTTCCTACTCTATCTGGATGTAAACAACAGACAGATATTCATCACCCTATACCAGCTTCCTACTCTATCTGGATGTAAACAACAGACAGACAGATATCATCACCCTATACCAGCTTCCTACTCTATCTGGATGTAAACAACAGACAGACAGATATCATCACCCTATACCAGCTTCCTACTCTATCTGGATGTAAACAACAGACAGATATTCATCACCCTATACCAGCTTCCTACTCTATCTGGATGTAAACAACAGACAGACAGATATCATCACCCTATACCAGCTTCCTACTCTATCTGGATGTAAACAACAGACAGATATCATCACCCTATACCAGCTTCCTACTCTATCTGGATGTAAACAACAGACAGATATTCATCACCCTATACCAGCTTCCTACTCTATCTGGATGTAAACAACAGACAGACAGATATCATCACCCTATACCAGCTTCCTACTCTATCTGGATGTAAACAACAGACAGATATCATCACCCTATACCAGCTTCCTACTCTATCTGGATGTAAACAACAGACAGACAGATATCATCACCCTATACTAGCTTCCTACTCTATCTGGATGTAAACAACAGACAGATATCATCACCCTATACCAGCTTCCTACTCTATCTGGATGTAAACAACAGACAGATATCATCACCCTATACCAGCTTCCTACTCTATCTGGATGTAAACAACAGACAGATATTCATCACCCTATACCAGCTTCCTACTCTATCTGGATGTAAACAACAGACAGATATCATCACCCTATACCAGCTTCCTACTCTATCTGGATGTAAACAACAGACAGACAGACAGACAGCATCATCACCCTATACCAGCTTCCTACTCTATCTGGATGTAAACAACAGACAGACAGACAGACATCATCACCCTATACCAGCTTCCTACTCTATCTGGATGTAAACAACAGACAGATATCATCACCCTATACCAGCTTCCTACTCTATCTGGATGTAATCAACAGACAGATATCATCACCCTATACCAGCTTCCTACTCTATCTGGATGTAAACAACAGACAGATATCATCACCCTATACCAGCTTCCTACTCTATCTGGATGTAAACAACAGACAGATATCATCACCCTATACCAGCTTCCTACTCTATCTGAATGTAAACAACAGACAGACAGATATCATCACCCTATACCAGCTTCCTACTCTATCTGGATGTAAACAACAGACAGACAGATATCATCACCCTATACCAGCTTCCTACTCTATCTGGATGTAAACAACAGACAGACAGATATTCATCACCCTATACCAGCTTCCTACTCTATCTGGATGTAAACAACAGTCAGACAGATATTCATCACCCTATACTAGCTTCCTACTCTATCTGAATGTAAACAACAGACAGACAGACAGATATTCATCACCCTATACCAGCTTCCTACTCTATCTGGATGTAAACAACAGACAGACATCATCACCCTATACTAGCTTCCTACTCTATCTGGATGTAAACAACAGACAGACAGATATCATCACCCTATACCAGCTTCCTACTCTATCTGGATGTAAACAACAGACAGACAGATATCATCACCCTATACCAGCTTCCTACTCTATCTGGATGTAAACAACAGACAGACAGATATCATCACCCTATACCAGCTTCCTACTCTATCTGGATGTAAACAACAGACAGACAGATATCATCACCCTATACCAGCTTCCTACTCTATCTGGATGTAAACAACAGACAGACAGATATCATCACCCTATACCAGCTACCTACTCTATCTGGATGTAAACAACAGACAGACAGACAGACATCATCACCCTATACCAGCTTCCTACTCTATCTGGAGGTAAACAACAGACAGATATCATCACCCTATACCAGCTTCCTACTCTATCTGGATGTAAACAACAGACAGACAGACAGACATCATCACCCTATACCAGCTTCCTACTCTATCTGGATGTAAACAACAGACAGATATCATCACCCTATACCAGCTTCCTACTCTATCTGGATGTAAACAACAGACAGACAGATATTCATCACCCTATACCAGCTTCCTACTCTATCTGGATGTAAACAACAGACAGACATCATCACCATACTAGCTTCCTACTCTATCTGGATGTAAACAACAGACAGACAGATATTCATCACCCTATACCAGCTTCCTACTCTATCTGGATGTAAACAACAGACAGACATCATCACCCTATACTAGCTTCCTACTCTATCTGGATGTAAACAACAGACAGACATCATCACCCTATACCAGCTTCCTACTCTATCTGGATGTAAACAACAGACAGACATCATCACCCTATACTAGCTTCCTACTCTATCTGGATGTAAACAACAGACAGACATCATCACCCTATACTAGCTTCCTACTCTATCTGGATGTAAACAACAGACAGACATCATCACCCTATACCAGCTTCCTACTCTATCTGGATGTAAACAACAGACAGACATCATCACCCTATACTAGCTTCCTACTCTATCTGGATGTAAACAACAGACAGACATCATCACCCTATACTAGCTTCCTACTCTATCTGAATGTAAACAACAGACAGACAGACAGATATTCATCACCCTATACCAGCTTCCTACTCTATCTGGATGTAAACAACAGACAGACAGATATTCATCACCCTATACTAGCTTCCTACTCTATCTGAATGTAAACAACAGACAGACAGACAGATATTCATCACCCTATACCAGCTTCCTACTCTATCTGGATGTAAACAACAGACAGACATCATCACCCTATACTAGCTTCCTACTCTATCTGGATGTAAACAACAGACAGACAGATATCATCACCCTATACCAGCTTCCTACTCTATCTGGATGTAAACAACAGACAGACAGATATCATCACCCTATACCAGCTTCCTACTCTATCTGGATGTAAACAACAGACAGACAGATATTCATCACCCTATACCAGCTTCCTACTCTATCTGGATGTAAACAACAGACAGACAGATATCATCACCCTATACCAGCTTCCTACTCTATCTGGATGTAAACAACAGACAGACAGATATCATCACCCTATACCAGCTTCCTACTCTATCTGGATGTAAACAACAGACAGACAGATATCATCACCCTATACCAGCTTCCTACTCTATCTGGATGTAAACAACAGACAGACAGATATCATCACCCTATACCAGCTTCCTACTCTATCTGGATGTAAACAACAGACAGACAGATATCATCACCCTATACCAGCTTCCTACTCTATCTGGATGTAAACAACAGTCAGACAGATATTCATCACCCTATACTAGCTTCCTACTCTATCTGAATGTAAACAACAGACAGACAGACAGATATTCATCACCCTATACCAGCTTCCTACTCTATCTGGATGTAAACAACAGACAGACATCATCACCCTATACTAGCTTCCTACTCTATCTGGATGTAAACAACAGACAGACAGATATCATCACCCTATACCAGCTTCCTACTCTATCTGGATTTAAACAACTGACAGACAAATATCATCACCCTATACCAGCTTCCTACTCTATCTGGATGTAAACAACAGACAGACAGATATCATCACACTATACCAGCTTCCTACTCTATCTGGATGTAAACAACAGACAGACAGATATCATCACCCTATACCAGCTTCCTACTCTATCTGGATGTAAACAACAGACAGACAGATATCATCACCCTATACCAGCTACCTACTCTATCTGGATGTAAACAACAGACAGACAGACAGACATCATCACCCTATACCAGCTTCCTACTCTATCTGGAGGTAAACAACAGACAGATATCATCACCCTATACCAGCTTCCTACTCTATCTGGATGTAAACAACAGACAGACAGACAGACATCATCACCCTATACCAGCTTCCTACTCTATCTGGATGTAAACAACAGACAGATATCATCACCCTATACCAGCTTCCTACTCTATCTGGATGTAAACAACAGACAGACAGATATTCATCACCCTATACCAGCTTCCTACTCTATCTGGATGTAAACAACAGACAGACATCATCACCCTATACTAGCTTCCTACTCTATCTGGATGTAAACAACAGACAGACAGATATTCATCACCCTATACCAGCTTCCTACTCTATCTGGATGTAAACAACAGACAGACATCATCACCCTATACTAGCTTCCTACTCTATCTGGATGTAAACAACAGACAGACATCATCACCCTATACCAGCTTCCTACTCTATCTGGATGTAAACAACAGACAGACATCATCACCCTATACTAGCTTCCTACTCTATCTGGATGTAAACAACAGACAGACATCATCACCCTATACTAGCTTCCTACTCTATCTGGATGTAAACAACAGACAGACATCATCACCCTATACCAGCTTCCTACTCTATCTGGATGTAAACAACAGACAGACATCATCACCCTATACTAGCTTCCTACTCTATCTGGATGTAAACAACAGACAGACATCATCACCCTATACTAGCTTCCTACTCTATCTGAATGTAAACAACAGACAGACAGACAGATATTCATCACCCTATACCAGCTTCCTACTCTATCTGGATGTAAACAACAGACAGACAGATATTCATCACCCTATACTAGCTTCCTACTCTATCTGAATGTAAACAACAGACAGACAGACAGATATTCATCACCCTATACCAGCTTCCTACTCTATCTGGATGTAAACAACAGACAGACATCATCACCCTATACTAGCTTCCTACTCTATCTGGATGTAAACAACAGACAGACAGATATCATCACCCTATACCAGCTTCCTACTCTATCTGGATGTAAACAACAGACAGACAGATATCATCACCCTATACCAGCTTCCTACTCTATCTGGATGTAAACAACAGACAGACAGATATTCATCACCCTATACCAGCTTCCTACTCTATCTGGATGTAAACAACAGACAGACAGATATCATCACCCTATACCAGCTTCCTACTCTATCTGGATGTAAACAACAGACAGACAGATATCATCACCCTATACCAGCTTCCTACTCTATCTGGATGTAAACAACAGACAGACAGATATCATCACCCTATACCAGCTTCCTACTCTATCTGGATGTAAACAACAGACAGACAGATATTCATCACCCTATACCAGCTTCCTACTCTATCTGGATGTAAACAACAGACAGACAGATATCATCACCCTATACCAGCTTCCTACTCTATCTGGATGTAAACAACAGACAGACAGATATTCATCACCCTATACCAGCTTCCTACTCTATCTGGATGTAAACAACAGACAGACAGATATCATCACCCTATACCAGCTTCCTACTCTATCTGGATGTAAACAACAGACAGACAGATATTCATCACCCTATACCAGCTTCCTACTCTATCTGGATGTAAACAACAGACAGACAGATATCATCACCCTATACCAGCTTCCTACTCTATCTGGATGTAAACAACAGACAGACAGACAGATATCATCGCCCTATACCAGCTTCCTACTCTATCTGGATGTAAACAACAGACAGACAGATATCATCACCCTATGGCAGCTTCCTCTATCTGGATGTAAATGAGTCAGGCACAGACAAGGCTAAACTAGTCCTCCACTATTAGTGTTAATCCTGCTGTTCTCTCACCTCCCTCCAGATGGCGCCACTCCCCAGAGTGACCAGGTTAGATTCCTGAGCAGCCAGACGATAGGCACTCACTATCCTCACCATCTTAAACTTAGCCTGGTGACAGAGACAAAGTCAGAGTGAGTGTTTTTATAGTTAGAACTGTGTGTTTGTGTGTGTGAGAGAGAGAAACTTCGTACCTGTCTGAAGAAGTTGTCGTGGACCCTGCGGCTGACTCGTATGAGAGCGGTCTGTCCTCGATGCAGCTGCTGTACCTCACACACCACCTCCACACACCACGACCTGCTGCAGTTCTACACACCGCACACAGAAACATGTTACAACTGTAAATACACTATATAGCTAGTTAGGATTGTGAATGAGATCATCTTGTGCGTGGGTATTTGTGTGTGTGTGCATGTATGTGCGTGCATCAGTGTATATGTGTCTGTCTGTTCTCACCAGTAGGTCAGTCTGTTGCATGTCTTCAGGATGTAGTGGTCGTACATCTCTCTGTCTGTCCTTCTGCTGGGACACGTGACTGTCTACACTGCAATTCACCCCTGTCACCTGACATCACAAAGGTCACAGTTCAGAACCAGAGAGAAATGACAATAACTGTTTATTTCAACAGTAGTAGGAGAGGGTTAGTACTCACGTTGTAAGAGAAGACCTCAGTAACAGCCATGAAGACTCGGTCTCCAGCTGCTACAGAGGGCAGGCTCAGCCTCAACTCCAGGTTACTCACACTGTAACAGCCCAGGTTCTGCAGCTACACACAGAACACATTAGTCTGACGTGTGTGTGTGTGTGTGTGTGTGTGTGTGTGTGTGTGTGTGTGTGTGTGTGTGTGTGTGTGTGTGTGTGTGTGTGTGTGTGTGTGTGTGTGTGTGTGTGTGTGTGTGTGTGTGTGTGTGTGCGTGTGCAGTAAGGATATTAAGGAAACAGATATATTGTGTGTGCACTGCTTACCCTGAAGTGTGTGTAGAACTCTGGTCCTATTGCCTCTGATATGGTTCTGGTTGGGTGGACCTCATAACGGTTCAGATTGGAGTCACTACAAAGAAAGGTAGAGATACGGGGAATGAGAGAGAGAGACCGAGAGACCGAGAGAGAGATAGAGAGAGACTAACCTGGTGATGAAGAGGTCAGGTTCGTACTGAACCACAGTCTGGAGCTGAACACTGTTGTCTCCCAACGTAGCCTCTCTCTCCACACTGTCACTATGGGAACCAGGAACACAGAGATGTATGTGACAGACACATGAGAAGACAAACACACAGTACTTCTGTCTCTACTGTAGGATTATGACTAGGGTTAGACGGAATCAGTGGAGGCTGAATTTCAGGTTAATTTCTAGAAGCTCCCAATAGGAATCCCTTTACATTCCACCATAGGATTATAATGAGTTACCTGGCAACTGTGAGTTTCATCTGGACTTTACTGAGCAGAGACGTACAGCTGAACTCAAACTCTAACATGAAGTTCACCTGACAGAGAGAAGATAAGAGGTGGGGGGGGTTGAGTTTGTGGTATCAGAACTACACTGATCCTTGTGACATGGGGCCGTGCATTATCATGCTGAAACATGAGGTGATGGGGATTGAGTTTGTGGTATCAGAACTACACTGATCCTTGTGACATGGGGCCGTGCATTATCATGCTGAAACATGAGGTGATGAGGATTGAGTTTGTGGTATCAGAACTACACTGATCCTTGTGACATGGGGCCGTGCATTATCATGCTGAAACATGAGGTGGTGGGGGTTGAGTTTGTGGTATCAGAACTACACTGATCCTTGTGACATGGGGCCGTGCATTATCATGCTGAAACATGAGGTGATGGGGGCGGATGGCAAGACAATGGGCCTCAGGATTTCGTCACAGTACCTCGGTGCATTCAAATTATCATCCATAAAATGCAATTGTATTTGTTGTCCGTAGATTATGCCTGCCCATACCATAACCCTACCCCCACTACGGGGCACTCTGTTCACAACGTTGACGTCAGCAAACCACTCACCCACCCGACGCCATATGTCTGCCATCTGCCCGGTACAGCTGAAACCGGGATTCATCCATGAAGAGCACACTTCTCCAGCGTGCCAGGGGCCACCGAAGGTGAGCATTTGCCCACTGAAGTCAATTACAATGTCGAACTGCAATCAAGTCAAGACCCTGGTGAGGACGGCGAGCACACAAATGAGCTTCCCTGAGACGGTTTCTAACAGTTTGTGTAGAAAATCTTCAGTTGTGCAAACCCACAGTTTCATCAGCTGTCTGGGTGGCTGGTCTCAGACGATCCCGCTGATGAAGAGGCCGGATGTGGAGGTCCTGAGCTGGTGTGGTTACACGTAGTCTGCGATTGTGAGGCCGGCTGGACATACTGCCAAATTCTCTAAAACGACGTTGGAGGCAGCTTATGGTAGAGAAATGAGCATTCAATTCTTTGGCAACAGCACTGGTGACATTCCTGCAGTCATCATGCCAACGCTCTCTCCAAAACTGAGACATCTGTGGCATTGTGTGTGTTGTTTGACAAAACTGCACATTTTAGAGTGGCCTTTTATTGTCCCCAGCACAAGGTGCACCTGTGTAATGATCATGCCGTTTAATCATCTTTTTGATATGCCACACCTGTCAGGTGGATGGATTATCTTGGCAAAGGAGAAATGCTCACTAACAGGGATGTAAACAAATTTGTGCACAATATTTGAGAAAAATACGATTTTTGTGCATTTGGAAAATTTCTGGGATCTTCTATTTCAGCTCATGAAACATGGGACCAACACTTTACATGTTGTGTTTATATTTCTGTTCATTGTATTTGATGCCAGACAGACAGACCTTGGAGTGGGAGCGGAACACAGGATAGCTGACATTACAGGAATGACTGTTGGAACTGAGAGATGTACACTCAATTTTCAACTGGGTATCTTCCTAGAGAGAGGGAAGGAGAGAGAGAGAAGGATAGGGATGGAGACATCGAAAGGGAGGGAGGAAGAGAGAGAAGGGGGAGGAGACAGAATAAAATTGTCAGGTCCATGTTGTAAATCTGTGTGTGTGTGTCTGTGTGGTGTGTGTGTGTGTCTGTGTGGAGTGTGGTGTGTGTGTGAGTTTCGTACCCGTATACTGAGACTAGAGAAGTGGAGGTTGCGTGAGTAGTGCAGTGTCAGGCTGGTGTTGTAGGCGTTCTCCAGTCTGTTCTGCAGCTGGACTTCTACAGCCAGACGTCTGCGAGGGCTACGGATCACATAGGGCTGCTGTCTGCAGAGAGGAGTTACATTCAGACATTCATACAACTACTACACAACATTAATACAACAACTACAAACATTAATACATGAATACAACATGAATGCTTGACTTAGTAATTGTTTGGCTGATTGAGTGTTGACTGGACACAAAAAAGAGAGGAAGATTTTTGATCAGGTGTGTGTGTGTGTGTCTATACGTGTGTGTGTCCATGCATGTGTGTGTGCACATGTGTTCATGTGTGTTTGTGTGTGTGAGATGTACCTTGTCCCAGAGATGTCCATATGAGCCTGCAGCACCAGATCAGTGACACACACATCATCCTCACCACAGTCTTTGAAGAACGCAATCTGGAGACATCAAGGTACAGTATTTGAAATGGAGGTGCCAGAGTAATACTGTAGATAACGTACAGTAACAGTACATTACATCACACACACCCCACACACTGACCGATCTCTTGAAGGTGGTGGGCCAGCCTTCGTCCAGCACTGGGCCGCTCTCTGTGTCGTTGATCTTAAAGCGCAGGGAGAAGCTGATTGGACGGATGTAGTCTGCTGTGTCCTATCACAGACAGAGACAAAGGGTTAGAGGTCAATATCATGTTTCAGCATGTAGACTGTGTGTGTCGGTCGGGGTGAAGGATGTGTGTTTTGGCATTGTGTCTGTCGGTCGGGGTGAAGGATGTGTGTTTTGGCATTGTGTGTGTCGGTCGGGGTGAAGGATGTGTGTTTTGGCATTGTGTGTGTCGGTCGGGGTGAAGGATGTGTGTTTTGGCATTGTGTGGGACATATGGAAGGGCAGGTTGTGACAGTAGCGTGTACATGTTGGTTGTGTGTTTGTGTCAGGGCGTGTGTGTATGTTAGTTGTGTAGTGTGTGTGTGTGTGTGTGTGTGTGTGTGTGTGTGTGTGTGTGTGTGTGTGTGTGTGTGTGTGTGTGTGTGTGTGTGTGTGTGTGTGTGTGTGTGTGTGTGTGTGTGTGTGTATGCCATTTAGCAGAGGCTTTTATCCAAAGCGGCTTATAGTGGTGCATGCATACTTTTTTTAAAGTATGTATGGTCGCTGTTTGGTCCTAGGAATTGAACCCACTATCCTGGTGTTGCAAGTACCATGCTCTACCAGCTAAGCTCTGGTGTGTGTGTCATACTCACAAACACATGGAAGGGCAGGTTGTGGCAGACGGTCTGTCCTGTGTGAACTCTGACCCCCAGTTGTGTCTGTCTCTGGTTGCTGTCGTCAAACAACGCCCTCGCTGTCAACTTTCTCTCATCCAACATGGCCACCACCGACAACTCTGAGGAGGAGGGAGAAGGGGAGGTTAGTGTTGATAACAAATCTATCGAATCTAACAGACGGACTCCCTCCCTCCTCTCTCCTTCCCCCTTCCTCCCCCTTACTCTCTCCAGTCCCTGCCCCTCCCTCTCTCCCCTCCCTCTCCCTTACCGAAGCTGCTGCGGTGAGTTCCAGGGGAACGGGACAGAGTCAGGAAGCAGGCTGTAGCGTTGAGACAGGCAGACTCCCTCCGTCCTCTCTCCTTCCCCCTCCCTCCCCCTTACTCTCTCCCCTCCCTCTCCCTTACTCTCTGTAGTCCCTGCCCCTCCCTCTCTCCCCTCCCTCTCCCTTACTCTCTGCAGTCCTTGCCCCTCCCTCTCTCCCCTCCCTCTCCCTTACCGAAGCTGCTGCTGTGAGTTCCAGGGGAACGGGACAGAGCCAGGAAGCAGGCTGTAGCGTTGAGACAGGCAGACTCCCTCCCTCCTCTCTGACACGTCTTCTGGATGACGTTGATGGAGTGGGGCTGGAAGGACAAACTCATGTTGATCTGGACTATACTACGAGAACTGGAGAGAGGGGAGGGAGAATTGATCATTCAATGATGAAGATCATCATCACATTTAAAAAAAATACTCCACAGCCAAGTCTGACAATTTATCCCTCCCCTCCTCTTCATTCCTCCACCTCCCCTCATCCCTCCATTCTTACCTGAGTAGTACAGCACTGCCCTGGGCCCCCACAGCCAGGTCTAACAGACCATCTCCATCCAGGTCTAATCTGGCACTCACACTGCGCCCAAAATACTGCAGAGAGGGGGACAGGGACGATCCTGCGATACGCTACAAGGAGAAGGAGAGGTGAGCAAGGAGGTGACACCTATACTTCTGGTGACACTTCTTTCTTTACCTGTTTGTAGTTGTGGATGATGTGTATGTCTACCTGTTTGTAGTTGTGGATGATGTGTATGTCTACCTGTTTGTAGTTGTGGATGATGTGTATGCCCTGGCCGTGGTAGACGTATATGGCCCCATTGTGTCCGTCCTCTAGGGGTGCCCCCACCAGCAGGTCAGTGTACCCGTCATGGTTGAGGTCTGGGGCGGAGGCCAGGGCGTAGCCAAACCTAGCATCCTGGAACCTATCCTCTGCTTTCAGAGTACCGTTAGACACAAACACCTCCTCCTGAGAGAGAGAGAGAGAGAGAGAGAGAGAGAGAGAGAGAGAGAGAGAGAGAGAGAGAGAGAGAGAGAGAGAGAGAGAGAGAGAGAGAGAGAGAGAGAGAGAGAGAGAGAGAGAGAGAGAGAGAGAGAGAGAGAGAGAGAGAGAGAGAGAGAGAGAGAGAGGAGAGAGAGTCAGCAGCTCCCAGCCATTCCTCTTCTTATCTGCTAATATCCTCAACCCCTTTACCCTCCCTTAACTCTATCTCCCCCTTCACCCATCTCTCACTGACACCAGCTCAGTCCTTCCCCACTACTCCCCCCTGTCTCACCCCACTGAGGGAGTAGATGTAGACTCTGCCTGCCTCCTTGTTGCCAGGGCCCAGGTACATGGGTGCTGCCACCAGCAGAACATCAGTAATGCCATCCTGGTCCACGTCCAACCCACACACCTCACTGCCATAGTATGACCCAATCTACAGACAGACAGAGAGAGAGAGAGAGAGAGAGAGAGAGAGAGAGAGACAGACAGACAGACAGACAGACAGACAGACAGACAGACAGACAGACAGACAGACAGACAGACAGAGAGACAGAGAGAGAGACAGAGAGACAGACAGACAGACAGACAGACAGACAGACAGACAGACAGACAGACAGACAGACAGACAGACAGACAGACAGACAGACAGACAGACAGACAGACAGACAGACAGACAGACAGACAGACAGACAGACAGACAGACAGACAGAGAGAGAGAGAGAGAGACAGAGAGAGAGACAGAGAGAGAGACAGAGACAGAGAGAGAGAGAGAGAGAGAGAGAGAGAGAGAGAGAGAGAGAGAGAGAGAGAGAGAGAGAGAGAGACAGAGAGAGACAGAGAGAGACAGAGAGAGACAGAGAGAGAAACGGAGAGAGAGAGACAGAGACAGAGAGAGAGAGAGAGAGAGAGAGAGAGAGAGAGAGAGAGAGAGAGAGAGAGAGAGAGAGAGAGAGGCGATGAAGAGAAGGGGAGATGGGGTTGGTGTGAGTGAGAGTTTGATTGATAGATACATCCAATGAGGTATATACACACACACACTAGCTACCTGTTCTCCATTGAGGGCCTGTGCAATGTTGACATCTCCATTGTCGCTCAGTTCAAACAGAATGACCTTTCCTTTGTGTTTGAACCTGGGAGCTCCAGCCACATACAGCCTCCTCCAGTCTCCCACTATCACTGACGACACTGTGTAGCCTAAACACACACACACACACACACACACACACACACACACACACACACACACACACACACACACACACACACACACACACACACACACACACACACACACACACACACACACACACACACACACACACACACACACACACACACACACACACACACACAGAGAAATACTTAATTTAGATCCACAAATGACATAATATTTGCATAGGATTCAAATATCTCACAGGTCATACAGATGCCTGGAGACACATTAGGTATGGAAACAAACATGTAAAACAGTGATACGTTGAGTAGTATTATGTGTAAAACAGGGATACGTTTAGTAGTATTATGTGTAAATCAGTGATAAGTTGAGTAGTATTATGTGTAAAACAGGGATACGTTTAGTAGTATTATGTGTAAAACAGGGATACGTTGAGTAGTATTATGTGTAAAACAGTGATACATTTAGTAGTATTATGTGTAAAACAGTGATACGTTTAGTAGTATTATGTGTAAAACAGTGATAAGTTTAGTAGTATTATGTGTAAAACAGGGATACGTTTAGTAGTATTATGTGTAAAACAGGGATACGTTGAGTAGTATTATGTGTAAAACAGTGATATGTTTAGTAGTATTATGTGTAAAACAGTGATACATTTAGTAGTATTATGTGTCAAACAGTGATACTTTGAGTAGTATTATGTGTAAAACAGTGATACGTTGAGTAGTATTATGTGTAAAACAGTGATACGTTTAGTAGTATTATGTGTAAAACAGTGATACATTTAGTAGTATTATGTGTAAAACAGTGATACGTTTAGTAGTATTATGTGTAAAACAGTGATACATTTAGTAGTATTATGTGTAAAACAGTGATACGTTTAGTAGTATTATGTGTAAAACAGTGATAAGTTGAGTAGTATTATGTGTAAAACGGTGTAATGTAAAGTGTACATAGTGTAACGTAAGTAAGTTAAGTCACCCAGATAGGCAGCATGGTTCTTGAGCTCCTGGGGGAACTCTGACTCAAAGGCCTCTCTGGTGGGCATGATGCGGCCCTTAGTGCCCTCCTTCAGCACCCCTCCGTCCCAGTCATACGCCCCCACCATCCCAAACAGGATGCCATCCTGAAACACACGCATGGGAGAGGGGGGATAAACATACAGTACAATGACAGATCAGAAATTCAAGACAATGACATGACGCGCGCGCTCGCCCTGCACACTACGCACACACACACATGGTGGACTCACATCGAGAACGTGTGTGGAGAAGCCAATCTGGGACATCTCAAACTTGAAGGAGCTCTCGTTGTACCCCAGCGTCCCTGTGACGAAACAGAAACATCAAAACAACGTTTAACAAACCTTTCTAGCACATTTTCTGTAGTATCCAACGCAAAAATCTAGTTGAGCAGATCTCTCTGTCTCCAAGCTATTATTTTGTGTCATGTCATTCAAAAATGATTTTATTAAAGTCATGAGTCTCACCCTCTCATGTTTCTGTGCCCAACCACATATCTGTGTGGTGTGGAGGTTCAGTGACTGAGTGAGGGGCTAATGGGACCTCTGCTGAGGTGAAAGCGGAACAGGTTTACCCTAACTCTCAGAGGAAGTTTAGTTGAATGTTTGGTTAATGTTTGGTCTGCCAGTGCCAGGTGGCATGGGACTAAACGTGGCATCCTGTGCTGCCCACTCTGACACATGAATACCGTGATGGGACTAAACGTGGCATCCTGTGCTGCCCACTCTGACACATGAATACCGTGATGGGACTAAACGTGGCATCCTGTGCTGCCCACTCTGACACATGAATACCGTGATGGGACTAAACGTGGCATCCTGTGCTGCCCACTCTGACACATGAATACCGTGATGGGACTAAACGTGGCATCCTGTGCTGCCCACTCTGACACATGAATACCGTGATGGGACTAAACGTGGCATCCTGTGCTGCCCACTCTGACACATGAATACCGTGATGGGACTAAACGTGGCATCCTGTGCTGCCCACTCTGACACATGAATACCGTGATGGGACTAAACGTGGCATCCTGTGCTGCCCACTCTGACACATGAATACCGTGATGGGACTAAACGTGGCATCCTGTGCTGCCCACTACACATGAATACCGTGATGGGACTAAACGTGGCATCCTGTGCTGCCCACTCTGACACATGAATACCGTGATGGGACTAAACGTGGCATCCTGTGCTGCCCACTCTGACACATGAATACCGTGATGGGACTAAACGTGGCATCCTGTGCTGCCCACTCTGACACATGAATACCGTGATGGGACTAAACGTGGCATCCTGTGCTGCCCACTCTGACACATGAATACCGTGATGGGACTAAACGAATGGCATCCTGTGCTGCCCACTCTGACACATGAATACCGTGATGGGACTAAACGTGGCATCCTGTGCTGCCCACTCTGACACATGAATACCGTGATGGGACTAAACGTGGCATCCTGTGCTGCCCACTCTGACACATGAATACCGTGATGGGACTAAACGTGGCATCCTGTGCTGCCCACTCTGACACATGAATACCGTGATGGGACTAAACGTGGCATCCTGTGCTGCCCACTCTGACACATGAATACCGTGATGGGACTAAACGTGGCATCCTGTGCTGCCCACTCTGACACATGAATACCGTGATGGGACTAAACGTGGCATCCTGTGCTGCCCACTCTGACACATGAATACCGTGATGGGACTAAACGTGGCATCCTGTGCTGCCCACTCTGACACATGAATACCGTGATGGGACTAAACGTGGCATCCTGTGCTGCCCACTCTGACACATGAATACCGTGATGGGACTAAACGTGGCATCCTGTGCTGCCCACTCTGACACATGAATACCGTGATGGGACTAAACGTGGCATCCTGTGCTGCCCACTCTGACACATGAATACCGTGATGGGACTAAACGTGGCATCCTGTGCTGCCCACTCTGACACATGAATACCGTGATGGGACTAAACGTGGCATCCTGTGCTGCCCACTCTGACACATGAATACCGTGATGGGACTAAACGTGGCATCCTGTGCTGCCCACTCTGACACATGAATACCGTGATGGGACTAAACGTGGCATCCTGTGCTGCCCACTCTGACACATGAATACCGTGATGGGACTAAACGTGGCATCCTGTGCTGCCCACTCTGACACATGAATACCGTGATGGGACTAAACGTGGCATCCTGTGCTGCCCACTCTGACACATGAATACCGTGATGGGACTAAACGTGGCATCCTGTGCTGCCCACTCTGACACATGAATACCGTGATGGGACTAAACGTGGCATCCTGTGCTGCCCACTCTGACACATGAATACCGTGATGGGACTAAACGTGGCATCCTGTGCTGCCCACTCTGACACATGAATACCGTGATGGGACTAAACGTGGCATCCTGTGCTGCCCACTCTGACACCTGAATACCGTGATGGGACTAAACGTGGCATCCTGTGCTGCCCACTCTGACACATGAATACCGTGATGGGACTAAACGTGGCATCCTGTGCTGCCCACTCTGACACATGAATACCGTGATGGGACTAAACGTGGCATCCTGTGCTGCCCACTCTGACACATGAATACCGTGATGGGACTAAACGTGGCATCCTGTGCTGCCCACTCTGACACATGAATACCGTGATGGGACTAAACGTGGCATCCTGTGCTGCCCACTCTGACACATGAATACCGTGATGGGACTAAACGTGGCATCCTGTGCTGCCCACTCTGACACATGAATACCGTGATGGGACTAAACGTGGCATCCTGTGCTGCCCACTCTGACACATGAATACCGTGATGGGACTAAACGTGGCATCCTGTGCTGCCCACTCTGACACATGAATACCGTGATGGGACTAAACGTGGCATCCTGTGCTGCCCACTCTGACACATGAATACCGTGATGGGACTAAACGTGGCATCCTGTGCTGCCCACTCTGACACATGAATACCGTGATGGGACTAAACGTGGCATCCTGTGCTGCCCACTCTGACACATGAATACCGTGATGGGACTAAACGTGGCATCCTGTGCTGCCCACTCTGACACATGAATACCGTGATGGGACTAAACGTGGCATCCTGTGGTGCCCACTCTGACACATGAATACCGTGATGGGACTAAACGTGGCATCCTGTGCTGCCCCCTGACACATGAATATTCACTCTCAATTCAAATACTGTTCTTTTACTTCTATCCCCCTTTCACCTTTACTCCATACATTCCCTCCCTTCCTTCCCCTCCCCAATCTGCCACTATCTAGATGCCACAGGTTAGTGCCCTCTCTCTCCCTCCTCGCTCAAGAACCCAGCTGGTATACAGAGTCTACCTCCCTCATCCTCCTCTCATATCCTCCACTCCCTTCCTCCCTCGCTCCCTACAGACTTCAGGGTGGCATAATTTCTCAGTCTTCCTCTCTTGTTCCTGTAAGTGTTGTGATAGCTGCTCGCGCCCTTATTTCCTTTTCAAGGTAGTGGCATCTATCCATCCCTTCCTCTTTCATTCCGTCTGGGATTAAATGTGGCACCATTCCCCCTTTTTTACCTCTTTCTCAATTGAAAGAGAGTAACATTCCTCTCTCTTCTTACTTTCTCCCTGGTTAAATAAGACAGCAGTTCCTCTCTGTCTCCAGAACACAGACATCCTTTCCCCTCCTTTCTCTTTCCAGCACTTTCACCTCCCTCCCTCCTCTCCTCCCTCTCCCTCCCCCTTCCTCTTCCTCTCTCCGTCTCACCCTCTAGAGTGAAGATGCGGTCTCCTAGTGCATCTACGATGTCGTTGAGCGCCGCCTCGTCAGTCACGTTGAAAAAGTATTTGTCATCAGGGTCGCTGGCAATGTACTTGATCTCACTGATAAACGTCTCTGGGTCCTGCTGCCTGCGGATGTAGTGACCCAATACCTGGAGGGAGACAGAAAGGGATGAGGAAAGAGAGGGGGAGAGATAAAGGGGGAGGGAGAGAGAGGGGGAACAGAGAAAGGGATGAGGAAAGAGAGGGGGAGAGATAAAGGGGAGGGAGAGAGAGGGGGAACAGAGAAAGGGATGAGGAAAGAGAGGGGGAGAGATAAAGGGGGAGGGAGAGAAAGGGATGAGAAAAGAGAGGGGGAGAGATAAAGGGGAGGGAGAGAGAAAGGGATGAGGAAAGAGAGGGGAGAGATAAAGGGGAGGGAGAGAGAAAGGGATGAGGAAAGAGAGGGGGAGAGATAAAGGGGAGGGAGAGAGAGGGGGAACAGAGAAAGGGATGAGGAAAGAGAGGGGGAGAGATAAAGGGGAGGGAGAGAGAGGGGGAACAGAGAAAGGGATGAGGAAAGAGAGGGGGAGAGATAAAGGGGAGGATGAGAAAGGGATGAGAAAAGAGAGGGGGAGAGATAAAGGGGGAGGGAGACAGAAAGGGATGAGGAAAGAGAGGGGGAGAGATAAAGGGGGAGGGAGAGAGAGGGGGAACAGAGAAAGGGATGAGGAAAGAGAGGGGGAGAGATAAAGGGGAGGGAGAGAGAGGGGGAACAGAGAAAGGGATGAGGAAAGAGAGGGGGAGAGATAAAGGGGGAGGGAGAGAAAGGGATGAGAAAAGAGAGGGGGAGAGATAAAGGGGAGGGAGAGAGAAAGGGATGAGGAAAGAGAGGGGGAGAGATAAAGGGGAGGGAGAGAGAAAGGGATGATAAAAGAGAGGGGGAGAGATAAAGGGGGAGGAAGAGAGAAAGGGATGAGAAAAGAGAGGGGGAGAGAGAGGGAAAGAGAGAGGAAGAGAGAGGGGGAACAGAGAAAGGGATGAGGAAAGAAAGGGGGAGAGATAAAGGGTGAGGGAGAGAAAGGGATGAGAAAAGAGAGGGGGAGAGATAAAGGGGGAGGGAAAGAGAAAGGGATGAGAAAAGAGAGGGGGAGAGATAAAGGATGAGGGAGAGAGAGAGGGATGAGGAAAGAGAGGGGGGAGATAAAGGGGGAGGGAGAGAGAGAGAAAGGGGTTAAAGTGAAGGGTAGAAAAACAAAAGGGAGAGAAAGAAGGGGTTAAATGTAAGGGACAGAAAAAGTGAAAGGTAGAGCGAGAGATAACATTAACAGACATATTCTCTACGTCTTCCGCCAATAACTCCTCCATGTTTCACAGGGACAGAGAGCATTTATATAGAGGGAGAGATATTACTGAGTCAGGACAATCTGAGAGAACAGAGAGAGAGCTGCCAACACCAACCCCGTACAGTACAGTAGAGGACATAACCTGAATCAAGGACAACCACAGAGAGACAGCCAGATGTGCAAGTATAAAAAACAGATCATATAATGAGTATAAGTATAAAAAACAGATACTGTCCATAGGGTTCTAACTAAGGGGGTGTCTAAAAACAGATACTGTCCATAGGGTTCTAACTAAGGGGGTGTCTAAAAACAGATACTGTCCATAGGGTTCTAACTAAGGGGGTGTCTAAAAACAGATACTGTCCATAGGGTTCTAACTAAGGGGGTGTCTAAAAACAGATACTGTCCATAGGGTTCTAACTAAGGGGGTGTCTAAAAACAGATACTGTCCATAGGGTTCTAACTAAGGGGGTGTCTTAAAACAGATACTGTCCATAGGGTTCTAACTAAGGGGGTGTCTAAAAACAGATACTGTCCATAGGGTTTTAACTAAGGGGGTGTCTAAAAACAGATAATGTACGTAGGGTTCTAACTAAGGGGGTGTCTAAAAACAGATACTGTCCATAGGGTTCTAACTAAGGGGGTGTCTAAAAACAGATACTGTCCGTAGGGTTCTAACTAAGGGGGTGTCTTAAAACAGATACTGTCCGTAGGGTTCTAACTAAGGGGGTGTCTAAAAACAGATACTGTCCGTAGGGTTGTAACTAAGGGGGTGTCTTAAAACAGATACTGTCCATAGGGTTCTAACTAAGGGGCTGTCTAAAAATGGAGTCAGCTAAAATGTTTTGGAAATACTGCTCTAGCAAACTGTGAAATGAAAGAATTGGTCCAGACAGGGGGAGTGAGATGACTGGTGTGGTAGGGCTCTCTAGTGTGAGGAGGCTATAGTAACAGCTACAGTTAGTAGTCTGTAATACAGAATAGCCTAAACACTGCAGTAAGGAGCACATTCCTCCCCAGAAACCCAATCCCAACAATCCTTCCCTGTCACTCTGGCTGCCATCTTAAATAAGGAAATTCTCTGTTTTCAAAGGGGAGGAAGGGAGGAAGGGAGGGAAGGAGGGAGGGATGGATGGAGGGAGGGAAGGAGGGAAGGAGGAAGGGAGGGAAGGAGGGAGGGAGAGCGGGATGGAGGAAGGGAGGGATGGAGGGAGATATAGAGGAAGGGAAGGAGGGAGGGATGAAGGGAGGGACAAAGGGTGGGATGGAGGGAGGGATGGACGAAGGAAGGGAGGAAGGGAGAGAGGGATAAATGAAGGGAGGGAGAGAGAGAGGGAAGGAGGAAGGGAGGGATGGAGGGAGGGATAATGAAGGGAGGGAGGGAGAGAGGGAAGGAGGAAGGGAGGGGTGGATGAAGGGACAGAGAGAGGGAAGAACGAAGGGAGGGAGTGAGAGAGAGAGAGAGAGAGAGAGAGAGAGAGAGAGAGAGAGAGAGAGAGAGGGAGGGAGGGAGGGATGGGAGGGAGGAAGGAAGGAAGGAAGGAAGGAAGGAAGGAAGAGATGGAGGGAGGGAGGTTTTAATGTGAAGGAATCCTACACTATAAATGTATACATGGAGATATTATAGAAGCAGAGAAATTCCGTTGGTCTTGCCAGCTGCTGCTGGTTTGTCCTCAGAGTCACGAACGGAGAGAGAAGACAGAAATACAGACAGCTTGTAGCTTGTTAAGTATTCAAAACATACAGTGAAGTTATAGCTACTGCACATGTATATGCACATGTATACACACAGTTGCACAGGCACATGCACACAAACAAACTCGCAAACAGACAAACACACCCCCTTTGACCCCTCTCCTTGTTGACTGTAAATTCTGTGTGAGTCGGCAGGCACGCAGGCTGATGTATAAACCACGACTCAGGCTGTTATTTTAGAGAGCTTGTTGCTCTGCTCTCCCCAAAGGGCTGTTTTCTGTCCTACACACACTGGCAGCAGGACAGAGAGCAACAACATCAAAACATTGTAGCAGTCACAGTGAAACCACGTTTCAGCATCAAGACCCTGGAGATTCTCTCTCTCTCTCTCTCTCTCTCTCTCTCTCTCTCTCTCTCTCTCTCTCTCTCTCTCTAATTTAATCTTAGGGGTTTTATTGGTGTGCGAAACATATGTACAGGGAAAATAAATAAACATAAATATGGGTTGTATTTACAATGGTTTTTGTTCTTCACTGGTTGCCTTTCTCTTGTGGCAACAGGTCACGAATCATACTACTGTGATGGTACACTGTGGTATTTCACCAAACATATATGGGAGTTTGTCTAAATGCTATGCTCACTGTGTCTGTACTAAGTCAAAGCTTTCCTTAAGTTTGGGTCAGTCACAGTGGTCAGGTATTCTGCCACTGTGTACTCTCTGTTTAGGGCCAAATAGCATTTTAGTTTGCTCTGTTTTTTGTTAATTCTTAAAAAATGTGTCAAGTAATTCTCTTTTTGTTTTCTCATGATTTGCTTGGGTCTAACTGTGTTGCAGTCCTGGGGCTCTGTGGGGTGTGTTTGTGTTTGTGAACAGAGCCCCAGGACCAGCTTGCTGAGGGGACTCTTCTCCAGGTTCATCTCTCTGTAGGTGATGGCTTTGTTATGGAAGGTTTGGGAATCACTTCCTTTTAGGTGGATGTAGAATTTAACGGCTCTTTTCTGGATTTTGATAATTAGTGGGTATCGGCCTAATTCTGCTCTGCGCTGATGTTTAGGCCAAGGTATGTATAGTTTATTGTGTGCTCTAGGGCAACCGTGTCTAGATAGAATTTGTATTTGTGGTCCTGGTGACTGGACCTTTTTTGGAACACCATTATTTTGGTCTTACTGAGATTTCTCTCTCTCTTCTCTTTCTCTTGTCTCTCTCTCTCTCTCTCTCAGTCCCCCCGTCTCTCTCTCTCTCTCTCTCTCTCTCTCTCTCTCTCTCTCTCTCTCTCTCTCTCTCTCTCTCCCCGTCTCTCTCTCTCTCAGTTCCCCCTCTCTCTCTCTCTCTCAGTCCCCCCGTCTCTCTCTCTCTCTCTCTCTCTCTCCCTCTCTCTCTCTCTCTCTCTCTCTCTCTCTCTCTCTCTCTCTCTCTCTCTCTCTCTCTCTCTCTCTCTCTCTCTCTCTCTCTCTCTCTCTCAGTCCCCCCGTCTCTCTCTCTCTCTCTCAGTCCCCCCGTCTCTCTCTCTCTCAGTCCCCCCTCTCTCTCTCTCTCTCTCTCTCTCTCTCTCTCTCAGTCCCCCCATCTCTCTCTCTCTCTCAGGCCCCTGTCTCTCTCTCTCTCA
>NC_060191.1:3639068-3671568 GCF_021184085.1 Oncorhynchus gorbuscha
TGTCTCATTGACATTTTCAACATGTCCCTGATTGAGTCTGTAATACCAACATGTTTCAAGCAGACCACCATAGTCCCTGTGCCCAAGAGCACTAAGGCGACTTGCCTAAATGACTACAGACCCGTAGCACTCACGTCTGTAGCCATGAAGTGCTTTGAAAGGCTGGTAATGGCTCACATTAACCCAGAAACCCTAGACCCACTCCAATTTGCATACCGCTCAAACAGATCCACAGATGATGCAATCTCTATTGCACTCCCCCCTGCCCTTTCCCACCTGGACAAAAGGAACACCTCCATGAGAATACTATTAATTGACTACAGCTCAGTGTTCAAAACCATTGTGCCCTCAAAGCTCATCACTAAGCTAAGGACCCTGGGACTAAACACCTCCCTCTGCAACTGGATCCTGGACTTCCTGACGGGCCGCCCCCAGGTGGTGAGGGTAGGTAGCAACACTGGCGCCCATCAGGGGTGCGTGCTCAGTCCCCTCCTATACTCCCTGTTCATCCACGTCTGCATGGCCAGGCACAACTCCAACACCATCATTAAGTTTGCAGACGACACAACAGTGGTAGGCCTTATCACCGGCAATGACGAGACAGCCTATAGGGAGGGGGTCAGAGACCTAGCCGGGTGGTGCCAGAATAACAACCTATCCCTCAACGTAATCAAGACAAAAGAGATGATTGTGGACTACAGGAAAAGGAGGACGAGCACGCCCCATTCTCATCGACGAGGCTGTAAATCTAAATCAAATCAAATTGTATTAGTCACATGCGCCAAATACAACAGGTATAGTAGACCTTACAGTGAAATGCTGAATACAACAGGTATAGTAGACCTTACAGTAAAATGCTTATTTACGAGCCCCAAACCAACAATGCAGTTTCAAAAAGATACGGATAAGAAAGTGGAGCAGGTTGAGAGCTTCAAGAGGGTAGTGTACAGAGGGTAGTGTACAGTGGGTAGTGTACAGAGGGTAGTGTACAGAGGGTAGTGTACAGAGGGTAGTGTACAGAGGGTAGTGTACAGAGGGTAGTGTACAGAGGGTAGTGAACAGAGGGTAGTGTACAGAGGGTAGTGTACAGAGGGTAGTGTACAGAGGGTAGTGTACAGAGGGTAGTGTACAGAGGGTAGTGTACAGGGGGTAGTGTACAGAGGGTAGTGTACAGAGGGTAGTGTACAGAGGGTAGTGTACAGGGGGTAGTGTACAGGGGGTAGTGTACAGAGGGTAGTGTACAGTGGGTAGTGTACAGAGGGTAGTGTACAGAGGGTAGTGTACAGAGGGTAGTGCGTATGGTCCAGTACATCATTGGGGCCAAGCTCCCTGCCATCCAGGACCTACAGTGGGGATAACAAGTATTTGATACATTTCCCGATTTTGCAGGTTTTCCTACGTACAAAGTATGTAGAGACCCTGAAAAATCACACACACACACACACACACACACACACACACACACACACACACACACACACACACACACACACACACACACACACACACACACACACACACACACACACACACACACACACACACACACACACACACACACACACACACACACACACACACACACACAATGCCTAGTGCAGCCAGTGTTACTGAACTCAGTCATTTTCAGGCGTAATTCTGGCCCAAGCTAAATATAAAGTATGTGGTGAACCCGCAAGAAACGGTCTGGTTAAAAACAACCGTTTCCCTGCACAGCCTGCTAATTATACAGCCAGCCACAGACAAGAGGAGAGAGGGAGGAGAGAGAGAGGAGAGGGAGAGAGAAAGGGTGGAGATGAGAGAGGAGAAGAGAGGGAGGAGAGAGAGATGAGAAGAGAGAGAGGAGAGAGAGAGAGAGATGAGAAGAAAGGGAGAAGAGAGGGAGGAGAGAGAGATGAGAAGAAAGGGAGGAGAGAGAGAGGAGAGGGAGAAGAGATGAGAGGGAGGAGAGAGAGATAGAGGAGAAGGAAAGAGAAAGGGTGGAGATGAGAGAGGAGAAGTGAGGGAGAAGAGAAGGAGGAGAGAGAGGAGAAGAAAGGGAGGAGAGAGGGAGGAGAGGGAGAGGAGATGAGAGCGAGGAGAGAGAGAGGAGAGGGAGAGAGAAAGGGTGGAGATGAGAGAGGAGAAGAGAAGTAGGAGAGAGAGGAGAAGAGAGGGAGGAGAGAGAGATGAGAAGAGAGGGAGAGAGAGAGGATATGAATATGAGAGGGAGGAGAGAGAGAGGTGAGAAGAGAGGGAGAAGAGAGGGATGAGAACAGAGGGAGAAGAGAGAAATGAGAAGAGGGAGGAGAGAGGGAAGAGAGGGAGAGGAGATGAGAGGGAGGAGAGAGAGATGAGAAGAGAGGGAGAATAGAGAGATATGAAGAGAGGGAGGAGAGAGAGAGGAGAGGGAGAGGAGATGAGAGAGAGGAGAGGGAGAGGAGATGAGAGGGAGGAGAGAGAGAAGAGAGGGAGGAGTGGGAGAGGAGATGAGAGGGAGGAGAGAGAGAAGAAAGCACAAGGATAGATGGAGGGAAGATGTAGTAGAAGAAAGGAAAAAGAGAAGGAAGGAAAAGTAACATAAGGAGAGGTTGTGAAGAGGAGAGATGACTGAAGATAAACATTCTAGAACACTAGTGGAGCAAGAGAGAAAAACACTTTTAAAAACCGTTTATTACAAACAAGCATAAAGCAGGAATAAACCAGCAATTACTGTGCTGCCACTTGACCAATTAAAGAGAGCAGAGAGACCAGGGCCTATGGACATACAGCGAGAAAGAGACACAGAGAAAGACAAAAATAAAAGAATAGTGTGAAATCCACTAGTAAAAAGGGTGGGTAAGAGCCCAGCTCTGATGTGGCTGAGAGACTGTGTGAAATACAGGGGGATAAAACTGGGGTAAAGAGAAAGTGAAGGAGAGGGAGAAATGAGAGAAAGAGAGGGACATATGTGAGAACAGACTGTGGAAGGAGAGAAGAGAGAATGAGAGAAAGAGATGAAGGGAAGAGAAAGGAGGGGGAGGAGTTAGATGAAAGAGTGGTGTTAATTGGGAGGTCTGGTTGTAGTTACACTTTTATAGTCAGGAGTGTGGTCATGACACAGCATGTGTGTGCGTGTGTGTGTGGTCATGACACAGCATGTGTGTGTGTGTGTGTGTGTGGTCATGACACAGCATGTGTGTGTGTGTGTGTGTGGTCATGACACAGCATGTGTGTGCGTGTGTGTGTGGTCATGACACAGCATGTGTGTGCGTGTGTGTGTGTGTGGTCATGACACAGCATGTGTGTGCGTGTGTGTGTGTGTCACATGGTAAAACATGTATGACACAGTGAGAGGCAGTAGCTGATACCCTTTTAATAGACTGCTTTACTCTCCTATATCACTAATTTAGCCTCTGTGTCTTATACTGCTTCGTGTGTGTGTGTGTGTGTGTGTGTGTGTGTGTGTGTGTGTGTGTGTGTGTGTGTGTGTGTGTGTGTGTGTGTGTGTGTGTGTGTGTGTGTGTGTGTGTGTGTGTGTGTCACACCGGTGATGTTTCTCTTCTCACACTCTTCCAGAGTGTGTGTGTGCGTGTGTGTGTGTGTGTGTGTGTGTGTGTGTGTGTGTGTGTGTGTGTGTGTGTGTGTGTGTGTGTGTGTGTCACACCGGTGATGTTTCTCTTCTCACACTCCTCCAGAGTGTGTGTGTGTGCGTGACTGTGTGTGTGTGTGTGTGTGTGTCACACCGGTGATGTTTCGTTCTCACACTCCTCCAGAGTGTGTGTGTGTGCGTGACTGTGTGTGTGTGTTTGTACAGCTGCAGTGGCTGTAGGAGCTAACCAGGCTGTACTACAGTGGCCACGCCTGCAGCTCTGCTGACCCAGCAACAGCCAACCCCGTCAGTCTTCCTACCAATGCCAGCTCTGTGGTATCTTTTCATCTGTGTGTGTTTGATTCGTACAAGAAGTCCAAGAAACAAAACAGCACAGACAGACGGACGGACGGACAGACAGACGGACGGAGTCCATCTGACATGTTCTATGACCGTTTCGACCCAGCACTCATAAACAAGGGTTAATACCAATGTCCACTCTAAACTGCGTGCAGTGCACATGCACAGATCCCCCTGGACCGTGCAGAATATCAGAGCATGCTGAGAGGCATGAGATTGAACTTCAATCAACTTTCTAGAGTTTTCCGTTAGTTAACACTATCAACGTTTCCCTTTACTGTGGAAATTGTGATCGAATCAACGCAATATTAGCCACTTTCAATACAACATACCAAAACAAATCGAACTATGCAAGAGATGTTGTTGTATTCGAATGCATCGGAGTGGGATTCTATTACATTAACAGGCACGACTCAGGCCCATACTCTACACAGACCGGTGCGCTATAACCAATCAGAGCTGCAGTAGGCCTATATGCAAATAGACCATTGCCATATATGGGTCTATGCGTTTCACTTTGAACTGGACTGTTTGTACAGCATGAGCAGTCGTCAGTAGATGTTCTTGTTTTGAGATCAAAGTGAGAGCTACACGTAGCAACGTGTGCACATTTCTACATTTGTTCATATCCTTTGCTAGTTAGTGAGTTATTAGCTCAGTTATATAGAATCTGTTGTCAGCAATAGGGGAGTGGTTGCTTCCTACAAGAGCACAAAACGTGTGCATTTCTAGACATTGAAAATCTGTGTTGTATTTTTAAATAGTCTTGAACAAGCTAAGTAGCCAATAGGCAGAGGGTAGCATAATTTGTCTGATTCTCTGTAATAATGGTGTGGGAATAATAATACATTTTATTTTGTAAAGTGGTTTCTTGCTTCAAACAACACAACAAAATGTTCAGTCACCTTATCTGAAGGACAGGTGGCTAAACAGGTTCATGTCAAGCCCACAGGTTCTTTCACAAGTCTCATGGAATGTAGGCCTACATTGAGCACCACACATTGGCTGCTACTGTAAGCTGAATGATAGAACAGCAATTTCCATGTTAAAATGTTATGGGATGCATTTCCTCCATTATTTTTGATAGTAGACCACTCTGATAGGCCTACATTATGATCAAATAGTCACAGTAGCCTACTTGACCACTGTTAAAACAAACTGAAAACGGGTGCAGCCTCAGTGTTCACAGTAAACGCATGCCGGAAGTTGCACAGAATTTCCCTGTTAAACTTTGCGCTCAGCTGACCTGAAATTTGCTCAGTGATGAAAAACATTGGAGGGAACATTGGTTAATAGTATTAGTAAAAGAAAGATGTCTGTTTTACTTAGGTGTATTTCCAGTCACCGCCTTTGAACTGATTTTAAACTGATTTTAAACTGATTTTATACTGCTTTTAAAATTTCCATTGACTTCTCTTTAAACTGCCCTTCTCACATCCTGACCATTTACCTTTGAATGTGCTGGAAAACAGAAACTCTCCAATTACCTGCCTTGCTTGTGTGTGTGTGTGTGTGTGTGTGTGTGTGTGTGTGTGTGTGTGTGTGTGTGTGTGTGTGTGTGTGTGTGTGTGTGTGTGTGTGTGTGTGTGTGTGTGTGTGTGTGTGTGTGTGTGTGTGTGTGTGTGTGAGAATGAAAGCCACGGTGTGTAGAGTACGGGTGTGTGTGAGTGAGAATGAAAGCAGTGGTGTGTAGAGTACGGGTGTGTGTGTGTAGTATGGGTGTAGTACACTATATGTGTATGAGTTTAATAAAGGAGGAATGTAATTTTCAAAGGATAACTTTTATGGTGTGAGATATCAGGTGTCCATATTAGACAGCTGTTTGTTATGTTTTGACCAATGACCTCTATACCCCTCAGCCTCAGCTGGATTCCATGTTCCACAGAGAAGAAAATAATAAGAAAATATTTGACATTGTTAAAGGGCAGAGTGAGTTATGATTGGGACATTGACCAGCCAATGAGAATGGCTTATAATTGATTGACAGACGTACCAGCCCATGTGGATGGCGTATGCTGTGCGTGTCTCCCGCCCCTCCTGTCGGCTGATGTTCTTAGCCGCTTCAACCACCTCCTGTGTTGTCTGGTAGTCTCTCAGTGACCACTCATGGACCGCAACCTCACCGTACTGCAAAACCCCCACCTGAACACAACCATGGTCATGGTAGAAACAAAACCACACACGTAATTGTGTCTGGCTGTCTTTCCAATGTAGTTAAGCATACAGTGGGATATCCACAGATAGAACAGGACCCCATGTCCCCCTGTCCTCTATTGTCCCCATCTCCCTCTCCAATCCTCAACCCAAACCTCTACCCCTCTGCTACTGACCCCCTCCAAACCCCTTATTCCCATTCTCCTCTAATCTTCCCCCTCTCCCCCTCCTCTTCTCCCTTTCCTTCTCATCTCCCATCCTCCCCTAACTTCTACCCCACTGCTAATTCTTCTCCCCTCATGTTCCCTCTCCCCTCATGTTCCCTCTCCCGTCATGTTTCCTCTCCCCTCATGTTCCCTCTCCTCTCATATTCCCTCTCCCCTCATGTTCCCTCTCCCCTCATGTACCCTCTCCCCTCATGTTCCCTCTCCCCTCATGTTCCCTCTCCCCTCATGTTCCCTCTCCCCTCATATTCCCTCTCCTCTCATGTTCCCTCTCCCCTCATTTTCCCTCTCCCCTCATGTACCCTCTCCCATCATGTACCCTCTCCCCTCATGTTCCCTCTCCCCTCATGTTTCCTCTCCCCTCATGTTCCCTCTCCTCTCATGTTCCCTCTCCCCTCATGTTCCCTCTCCCCTCATATCTCCCATCATGTACCCTCTCCCCTCATTTCCCTCTCCCCTCATGTTCCCTCTCCCCTCATGTTCCCTCTCCCCTCATGTTCCCTCTCCCCTCATGTTCCCTCTCCCCTCATGTTCCCTCTCCCCTCATGTTCCCTCTCCCCTCATATTCCCTCTCCCCTCATGTTTCTTCTCCCCTCATGTTCCCTCTCCCCTCATGTTTCCTCTCCCCTCATGTTTCTTCTCCCCTCATGTTCCCTCTCCACTCATGTTCCCTCTCCCCTCATGTTCCCTCTCCCCTCATGTTCCCTCTCCCCTCATGTTCCCTCTCCCCTCATGTTCCCTCTCCCCTCATGTTCCCTCTCCCCTCATGTTCCCTCTCCCCTCATGTTCCCTCTCCCCTCATGTTCCCTCTCCCCTCATGTTCCCTCTCCTCTCATGTTCCCTCTCCCCTCATGTTTCTTCTCCCCTCATGTTCCCTCTCCCCTCATGTTCCCTCTCCTCTCATGTTACCTCTCCCCTCATGTTCCCTCTCCTCTCATGTTTCCTCTCCCCTCATGTTTCTTCTCCCCTCATGTTCCCTCTCCCCTCATGTTCCCTCTCCCCTCATGTTCCCTCTCCCCTCATGTTCCCTCTCCCCTCATGTTCCCTCTCCCCTCATGTTTCTTCTCCCCTCATGTTCCTTCTCCCCTCATGTTCCCTCTCCCCTCATGTTCCCTCTCCCCTCATGTTTCTTCACCCCTCATGTTCCCTCTCCCCTCATGTTCCCTCTCCCCTCATGTTTCTTCACCCCTCATGTTCCCTATGTTTAGGCCAGCTCTTGTGCCATTGAGGATTTCATCACAGAAATGTATAGACACACACACACACAAACACACACACACACAATCTTACCTGCATCTGTTCTGGGCTGATATGGAACTTGCTGAGGATGTTACTGAGGAAGTTCTGGACTTCATACCAGGGATAGATGCTATTGGAGCCATCCAGAACGATCACTATGTCCATGTATGTTGCACATCCTGGACAGAAAACACATATTATTGGATCCATAAGGGAATGCTGAGAGTACTAAGGACCCCCAAAACCCCATGAAATGAACTCTACTGAGTCATTACCATTCAGCTGTGATGTGTGTGTGTGATGCAACCCATAAATGCAACCCACTCTTGTGTGTGTGTGTGTGTGTGTGTGTGTGTGTGTGTGTGTGTGTGTGTGTGTGTGTGTGTGTGTGTGTGTGTGTGTGTGTGTGTGTGTGTGTGCGTGTGTGCGTGTGCGTGCGTGCGTGCGTGCGTGCGTGCGTGCTTGCGTGCGTGCGTGTGTGTGTGTAGTTACTCTGTGCTGTAGGGGCGATGGTCTCTCTAGGTTCCAAGTCGTTGCTGACAGAAACACAGATCCCCGTACTGAAGACTGAGGTACCACACTCCTGAGACCACAGGGGCGCACACGCCTGGAACACACACACACACACACACACACACACACACACACACACACACACACACACACACACACACACACACACATGGTTATTATTTTAGCTTTAAGTGAACCTGTAAAGGTAAACATAATGTATACATGTGTCATATGGTCCTAGCTAGCACTGATTTATTGGTGAGAGTGAGAGGCACAAGACAAGGACAGAGTTGACTTCTCCACTGGGCTGTTGGTCAGGTCTGCTACTGAACACACCAATAAACACCAGCAAGCTGAGTGAAGGGGAGGCAGACCCAGATAGAGAAAGAGGGTGGGAGACAGAGAGAAGGGGGGGGGTTGCCATACGACAGACCACGTATTCACCCTGCACACCCTAAATGTCAAACAAACAAAGGCAACGTTTTCTCATGCTTTGTTGATGTCAAAAAAGCTTTTGACTCAGTTTTTCATGAGGGTCTGCTATATAAATGAATGGAATGCTGGTTTTGGGGAAAAACATACGACATTATAAAATCCATGTACACAAACAACAAGGGTGCTGTTAAAAGAAGCAATAAAACTGGACTTGTTTAGACTGGTTGAGTATCTGGAGCATCAGCATTTGTGGGTTTGATTACAGGCTCAAAATGGCCAGAAACAAAGACTTGTCTTCTGTCTTCTGCTTGTTCTGAGAAATGATGGCTATTCCATGTGATAAATTGCCAAGAAACTGAAGATCTTGTACAGTGCTGTTTACTACTCCCTTCAAATCAAATCAAATCAAATGTTATTTGTCACATACACATGGTTAGCAGATGTTAATGCGAGTGTAGCGAAATGCTTGTGCTTCTAGTTCCGACAATGCAGTAATAACCAACAAGAAATCTAACTAACAATTCCAAAACTACTGTCTTATACACAGTGTAAGGGGATAAAGAATATGTACATAAAGATATATGAATGAGTGATGGTACAGAGCAGAATAGGCAAGATACAGTAGATGGTATCGAGTACAGTATATACATATGAGATGAGTATGTAAACAAAGTGGCATAGTTAAAATGGCTAGTGATACATGTATTACATAAGGATGCAGTCGATGATATAGAGTACAGTATATATGTATGCATATGAGATGAATAATGTAGGGTAAGTAACATTATATAAGGTAGCATTGTTTAAAGTGGCTAGTGATATATTTACATCATTTCCCATCAAATCCCATTATTAAAGTGGCTGGAGTTGAGTGAGTGTCAGTGTGTTGGCAGCAGCCACTCAGTGTTAGTGATGGCTGTTTAACAGTCTGATGGCCTTGAGATAGAAGCTGTTTTTCAGTCTCTCGGTCCCAGCTTTGATGCACCTGTACTGACCTCGCCTTCTGGATGATAGCGGGGTGAACAGGCAGTGGCTCGAGTGGTTGATGTCCTTGATGATCTTTATGGCCTTCCTGTAACATCGGGTGGTGTAGGTGTCCTGGAGGGCAGGTAGTTTGCCCCTGGTGATGCGTTGTGCAGACCTCACTACCCTCTGGAGAGCCTTACGGTTGTGGGCGGAGCAGTTGCCGTACCAGGCGGTGATACAGCCCGCCAGGATGCTCTCGATTGTGCATCTGTAGAAGTTTGTAAGTGCTTTTGGTGACAACCCAAATTTCTTCAGCCTCCTGAGGTTGAAGAGGCACTGCTGCGCCTTCTTCACGATGCTGTCTGTGTGAGTGGACCAATTCAGTTTGTCTGTGATGTGTATGCCGAGGAACTTAAAACTTGCTACCCTCTCCACTACTGTTCCATCGATGTGGATAGGGGGGTGTTCCCTCTGCTGTTTCCTGAAGTCCACAATCATCTCCTTAGTTTTGTTGACGTTGAGTGTGAGGTTATTTTCCTGACACCATACTCCGAGGGCCCTCACCTCCTCCCTGTAGGCCGTCTCGTCATTGTTGGTAATCAAGCCTACCACTGTTGTGTCGTCCGCAAACTTGATGATTGAGTTGGAGGCGTGCGTGGCCACGCAGTCGTGGGTGAACAGGGAGTACAGGAGAGGGCTCAGAACGCACCCTTGTGGGGCCCCAGTGTTGAGGATCAGCGGGGTGGAGATGTTGTTGCCTACCCTCACCACCTGGGGGCGGCCCGTCAGGAAGTCCAGTACCCAGTTGCACAGGGCGGGGTCGAGACCCAGGGTCTCGAGCTTGATGACGAGCTTGGAGGGTACTATGGTGTTGAATGCCGAGCTGTAGTCGATGAACAGCATTCTCACATAGGTATTCTTCTTGTCCAGATGGGTTAGGGCAGTGTGCAGTGTGGTTGAGATTGCATCGTCTGTGGACCTATTTGGGCGGTAAGCAAATTGGAGTGGGTCTAGGGTGTCAGGTAGGGTGGAGGTGATATGGTCCTTGACTAGTCTCTCAAAGCACTTGATGATGACGGAAGTGAGTGCTACGGGGCGGTAGTCATTTAGCTCAGTTACCTTAGCTTTCTTGGGAACAGGAACAATGGTGCCCCTCTTGAAGCATGTGGGAACAGCAGACTGGTATAGGGATTGATTGAATATGTCCGTAAACACACCGGCCAGCTGGTCTGCGCATGCTCTGAGTGCGCGGCTGGGGATGCCGTCTGGGCCTGCAGCCTTGCGAGGGTTAACACGTTTAAATGTCTTACTCACCTCGGCTGCAGTGAAGGAGAGTCCGCATGTTTTCGTTGCAGGCCGTGTCAGTGGCACTGTATTGTCGTCAAAGCGGTAAAAAAAAGTTATTTAGGCTGCCTGGGAGCAAGACATCCTGGTCCGTGACTGGGCTGGATTTCTTCTTGTAGTCCGTGATTGACTGTAGACCCTGCCACATGCCTCTTGTGTCTGATTCTACTTTGTCTCTGTACTAACGCTTAGCTTGTTTGATAGCTGTCACGTTCTGACCTTTATTTCCTGTGTTTTGTATTTAGTTAGTATGGTCAGGGCGTGAGTTGGGTAGGCAGTCTATGTTTGTTTTTCTAGGTTTTGGGAATTTCTATGTTTCGGCCTAGTATGGTTCTCAATCAGAGGCAGGTGTCATTAGTTGTCTCTGATTGAGAATCATACTTAGGTAGCCTGGGTTTCACTGTGTGTTTGTGGGTGATTGTTCCTGTCTCTGTGTTTGCACCAGATAGGACTGTTTTGAGTTTTCACATTTATTGTTTTTTGTAGTCAGTTGTTCATGTGTACCTTAACGTATTAAAAAGAACCATGGACACTTACCACGCCGCGTATTGGTCCTCTGATCCGTTTCGCCTCTCCTCTTCGGAAGAAGAGGAGGAAATTCATTACAGAATCACCCACCTAAATCGGACCAAGCGGCGTGGTAAAGGACAGCGACGACAGCAGCAGCAGCATCAACAACAGAGGCCAGCATCACAGGACTCCTGGACATGGGAGGAGATACTGAACGGAGAGGGACCCTGGGCACAGGCTGGGGAAAATCTCCGCCCCAAAGCAGAGCTGGAGGCAGCGAGAGCTGAGCGGCCAGCATCAGAGCAGAAACTGGACTACACAACTTGGGAGGAGATAGACAGGTGGGCGGTCGACCCAGGGAGAGTGCCGGAGCCCGCCTGGGATTCGATGGAGCAGTGCAAGGAAGGTTACAGGAGAATGAGGTTGACGAAGCCAGCACGGCAGTGCGACAGGTACGAGAGGCGGCCCCAATTTTTTTGGGGGGCACACGAGGTGTGGTACTAAGCCAGGTAGCAGACCTGAGCTCACTCCTCGTGCTTATGATAAGCAGCGCATTACTGGTCAGGCACCGTGTTATGCGGTTAAGCGCACGGTGTCGCCAGTGCGTGCCCATAGCCCGGTGCGCTATAGGGCAGCCCCCCGAAAGTGCCATGCGAGTGTGGGCATTGAGCCAGGGCGTATGGTTCCTGCTCAGCGGGTCTGGTCGCCGGTAGGCAGTCTTGGTCCAGGTTATCCTGCGCCGGCTCTGCATGCTGTGTCTCCGGGGCGCTGGGAGGGTGCAGTGCGTCCTCTGCCTGCGCTCCGCTCGTGCCGGGCAACTGTGGGAGTGGAGCCTAAGGGAGAGGTGCGTGTAGTAAGCACTAGATCTCCCGTGCTTACCCACAGCCCGGTTCAACCTGTGCCTGCACTCTGGAGGGTCCGGGCTAGTGTAGTTGTCCAGCCTGGGGAAGTGGTGCCAAGGTTGCGCACCAGAGCTCCAGTGCTCCCCCACAGCCCGGTCTTTCAGGCTCCTCCTAACACCAAGCCTCCTGAAGGTCTCCCCAGCCTGGTGGTTCCTGTGGCAGCCCCACGCACCAGGCTGTCTCTCTGTCTCCTCCCTGCAGGTGCTCCCGCCTGTCCGGCGCTGCTGCCGGAGTGTCCCGCCTGTCCGGCGCCGCTGCCTCCTGTGGCAGCTCCACGCACCAGGCTGTCTCTCTGTCTCCTCCCTGCAGGTGCTCCCGTCTGTCCGGCGCCACTGCCGGAGCGTCCCGCCTGTCCGGCGCCGCTGCCGGAGCGTCCCGCCTGTCCGGCGCCGCTGCCGGAGCCTCCCGCCTGTCCGGCTCCGCTGCCGGAGCGTCCCGCCTGTCCGGCGCCGCTGCCGGAGCCCCTCAGCCCAGAGGCGCCAGAGCCCCTCAGCCCAGAGGCGCCAGAGCCCCTCAGCCCAGAGGCGCCAGAGCCCCTCAGCCCAGAGGCGCCAGAGCCCCTGCCCCTCTGTCCCGAGCCCCTGCCCCTCTGTCCAGAGCTTCTGCCCCTCTGTCCAGAGCTGCCCCTCTGTCCAGTGGGGTCATTGAGAGGGGTTGCCATGGTGAGAAAGCCACGGAGGCGGACAATAAGGCCGACTAAGACAATGGTGAAGTGGGGTCCGCGTCCCGCGCCAGAACCGCCACCGCGGACAGACGCCCACCCAGACCCTCCCCTATAGGTCAAGGTTTTGCGGAGTCCGCACCTTTTGGGGGGGGGTACTGTCACGTTCTGACCTTTATTTCCTGTGTTTTGTATTTAGTTAGTATGGTCAGGGCGTGAGTTGGGTGGGCAGTCTGTTTGTTTTTCTAGGTTTTGGGAATTTCTATGTTTCGGCCTAGTATGGTTCTCAATCAGAGGCAGGTGTCATTAGTTGTCTCTGATTGAGAATCATACTTAGGTAGCCTGGGTTTCTCTGTGTGTTTGTGGGTGATTGTTCCTGTCTCTGTGTTTGCACCAGATAGGACTGTTTTAGGTTTTCTCACGTTTGTTGTTTTTGTTAGTTATCTCATGTGTAGTTTCTTTATAAATTAAAGAACGTGAATAACCACCATGCTGCTTTTTGGTCCGCTTCTCTTTCACCAGAAAACCCTTACAATAGCCTTGCGGAGGGAATAGCTGCACTGTTTGTATTCGGTCATGTTACCAGTCACCTTGCACTGATTAAAAGCAGTGGTTCGCGCTTTCAGTTTCACACGAATGCTGCCATCAATCCACGGTTTCTGGTTAGGGAATGTTTTAATCGTTGCTATGGGAACGACATATTCAACGCACGTTCTAATGAACTCGCACACCGAATCAGCGTATTCGTCAATATTGTGTTATCTGACGCAATACGAAACATATCCCAGTCCACGTGATGGAAGCAGTCTTGGAGTGTGGAGTCAGCTTGGTCGGACCAGCGTTGGACAGACCTTAGCGTGGGAGCCTCTTCTTTTAGTTTCTGTCTGTAGGCAGGGATCTCCAAAATGGAGTCGTGGTCAGCTTTTCCGAAAGGAGGGCGGGGCAGGGCCTTATATGCGTCGCGGAAGTTAGAGTAACAATGATCCAAGGTTTTTCCACCCCTGGTTGCGCAATCGATATGCTGATAAAATTTAGGGAGTCTTGTTTTCAGATTAGCCTTGTTAAAATCCCCAGCTACAATGAATGCAGCCTCTGGATAAATGGATTCCAGTTTGCAAAGAGTCAAATAAAGTTCGTTCAGAGCCATCGATGTGTCTGCTTGGGGGGGGGGGGATATATACGGCTGTGAAGAAGAGAATTCTCTTGGTAGATAATGCGGTCTACATTTGATTGTGAGGAATTCTAAATCAGGTGAACAGAAGGATTTGAGTTCCTGTATGTTTCTTTCATCACACCATGTCCCGTTAGTCATGAGGCATACGCCCCCACCTCTCTTCTTACCAGAAATATGTTTGTTTCTGTCGGCGCGATGCGTGAAGAAACCCGCTGGCTGCACCGCCTCCGATAGCGTCTCTCCAGTGAGCCATGTTTCTGTGAAGCAAAGAACGTTACAGTCTCTGATGTCCCTCTGGAATGCTACCCTTGCTCGGATTTCATCAACCTTGTTGTCAAGAGACTGGACATTGGCGAGAAGAATGCTAGGGAGTGGTGCACGATGTGCCCGTCTCCGGAGTCTGACCAGAAGACCGCCTCGTTTCCCTCTTTTTCGGAGTCGTTTTTTTTGGGTCGCTGCATGGGATCCATTCCGTTGTCCTGTTTGAAAGGCAGAACACAGGATCTGCGTCGCGAAAAACATATTCTTGGTCGTACTGATGGTGAGTTGACGCTGATCTTATATTCAGTAGTTCTTCTCGACTGTATGTAATGAAACCTAAGATGACTTGGGGTACTAATGTAAGAAATAACACGTAAAAAAAATTGCATAGTTTCCTAGGAACGCGAAGCGAGGCGGCCATCTCTGTCGGCACCGGAAGTACAAGAACAGAGCAAACGGGCTCTAACCAGAATAGAAAGAGGAGTTGGAGGCCCCGGTGCACAGCTGAGCAAGAGGACAAGTACATTAGGTTTACATTTACATTTACATTTAAGTCATTTAGCAGACGCTCTTATCCAGAGCGACTTACAAATTGGTGCATTCACCTTATGACATCCAGTGGAACAGCCACTTTACAATAGTGCATCTAAATCATTTAAGGGGGGGGGTAGAAGGATTACTTTATCCTATCCTAGGTATTCCTTAAAGAGGTGGGGTTTCAGGTGTCTCCGGAAGGTGGTGATTGACTCCGCTGTCCTGGTGTCGTGAGGGAGTTTGTTCCACCATTGGGGGGGCCAGAGCAGCGAACAGTTTTGACTGGGCTGAGCGGGAACTGTACTTCCTCAGTGGTAGGGAGGCGAGCAGGCCAGAGGTGGATGAACGCAGTGCCCTTGTTTGGGTGTAGGGCCTGATCAGAGCCTGGAGGTACTGAGGTGCCATTTCCCTCACAGCTCCGTAGGCAAGCACCATGGTCTTGTAGCGGATGTGAGCTTCAACTGGAAGCCAGTGGAGAGAGCGGAGGAGCGGGGTGACGTGAGAGAACTTGGGAAGGTTGAACACCAGACAGGCTGCGGCGTTCTGGATGAGTTGTAGGGGTTTAATGGCACAGGCAGGGAGCCCAGCCAACAGCAAATTGCAGTAATCCAGACGGGAGATGACAAGTGCCTGGATTAGGACCTGCGCCGCTTCCTGTGTGAGGCAGAGTCGTACTCTGTGGATGTTGTAGAGCATGAACCTACAGGAACGGGCCACCGCCTTGATGTTAGTTGAGAACGACAGGGTGTTGTCCAGGATTACGCCAAGGTTCTTAGCGCTCTGGGAGGAGGACACAATGGAGTTGTCAAACGTGATGGCGAGATCATGTTGTCTAATTTGAGAAACAGATGCCTCACAAGACCTCAACTGGCAGCTTCCTTAAATAGTACCCGCAAAACACCCATCTCAAAGTCAACAGTGAAGAGGCGACTCCGGGATGCTGACCTTCAAGGAAAAATTACGCCGATACCCAATAACTCTCAAAATCAAGAAATTAGTTGTTAAATTCTACAACCACCTAAAAGGAAGTGATTCCCAAACATTTGATTACAAAGCCACCGCCTACAGAGAGATATACCTGGAGAAGAGTCCCCTAAGCAAGCTGGTCCTGGGGCTCTGTTCACAAACACAGACCCCACAAAGCCCCAGGACAGCAACTCAATTAGACCAAACCAAATCATGAGAAAACAAAAAGATAATTACTTGACACATTGGAAAGAATCAACAAAATAACAGAGCAAACTAGAATGCTATTTAGTCCTAAACAGGGAGTACACAGTGGCAGAATACCTGACCACTGTGACTGCCCCAAACTTAAGGAAAGCTTTGACTATATACAGACTCAGTGAGCATAGCCTTGCTATTGAGAAAGGCCACCGTAGGCAGACCTGGCTCTCAAGAGAAGACAGGCTATGTGCTCACTGCCCACAAAATGAGGCGGAAACTGAGCTGCACTTCCTAACCTCCTGCCAAATGTATGACCATAGAGAGACATTTGATTCATATTACAGAGACCCACAAAGAATTTGAAAACAACTCCAATTTTGATAAACTTCCATATCTATTGGGTGAAATACCACAGTCTGCCATCACAGCAGAATGATGTGTCACCTGTTGCCACAAGAAAAGGGCTACCAATGAAAAACAAACACCATCGTAAATACAACTCATATTTAAGTTGATTTATTTTCCCTTTTGTACTTTAACTATTTGCCCATCGCTACAACACGGTATATAGCCATGGGAACTTTTGTGAGTGTCATTTTTTATTGTTTATTTCACTTTTGTTTATTATATATTTCAGTTGCTTTGGCAATGTAAACATATGTTTCCCATACCAATAAAGCTCTTTGAAATGAAATTTAATTGAGGAGGGGCTGAGACAAAAGGGGGGGACTGAGAGAGAGAGGGGGGACTGAGAAAGAGAGAGAAAGAAAGAGAGAGAGGGGGAACTGAGAGCGAGAGAGATAGAGAGAGAGAAAAAGAAAGAGAGAGAGAAAGACAGAGAACCAGAGAGACGGGGGCCTGAGAGAGAAAGAGAGAGTCAGAGAGAGAGAGAGAGAAGGGAGACAGAGAGAGAAATAGAGAGAGATGTGGGGAGAGGGAGAGCGAGAGAATGAAAGAGAGATGAGGAGAAGAATTGGGTATAAGCGAGGGGGGGTATATCATGGAAAAGCATATAATTGTGGTTTGAGAACATATGAAATGAAAGAGAGGGAGAAGAGAGAGAGAGCGAGGGATGGGGTGAAGAAGTTGATGACATGGTGGCAGTTTTCATGAGTATTGTACCAGAGCTGGAAAGCCGCAGACCAATAAAGCCATTTAATCCCAATTGTAGTGAATGAGGTGAGGCAGAACAGTCACATAACAATATTGATGTCTTCAAAGCATACTATTTATTTGGCTTTAAAACCAAAGAGAGCGGAAGGGAAAGGAGGAGTGTGGGGAGAGAGGAGAGCTAGGATAAAAGGAACAACATTCATACACACTAGGAGACAAAATAAAAATGAAAAGAGTGAAGAAGGGAGGGAGGAAAGAGGGATGAAAACATGACCCTGTCATTACCAAAGGCCCCAGCACAGCTCCAGTACAGACACAGAGACAGAGAGAGACAGAGGGAGGGATGGTGAGAGAGGGATGAGAGAGAAAACATGACCCTGTCATTACCAAAGGCCCCAGCACAGCTCCAGTACAGACACAGAGACAGAGAGAGACAGAGGAGGGATGGTGAGGGATGGTGAGAGAGGGATGAGAGAAAGGAAAGAAGGAGAGGAGGGCGAGAGCTGCTATGGCTTTTGGTAGGCCTGTCATTACAAAGGGCCAGAGCTGCATTCCGATCCTGTTTTAGACCCTACCACAGGGGTTCAAATACACCCGCGCAAAAACAGGCTGGCCCTGGCATTAGTGAACTGTGTTTGACTCTGCACCTAGAGTAGCTGCAAACTGCTGGCAGACACACACACACACAGGAGTGGCTGTTTGCTGGCACAGCCACTCAGTAATTCCTCTGTAACCATAGAGTTCTGGAGATACCTGGATCAGAAGACTCTGCTAGGACAACGTGGCCCAGAGTGTGTGTGTGTGTGTGTGTGTGTGTGTGTGTGTGTGTGTGTGTGTGTGTGTGTGTGTGTGTGTGTGTGTGTGTGTGTGTGTGTGTGTGTGTGTGTGTGTGTGTGTGTGTGTGTGTGTGTGTGTGTGTGTGTGTGTGTGTGTGTGCGCTTGAATGTATGGTAAGAAGAGCTGCCCTATAATGAGGGGGTATTCTGAACATACTCGGACATGGCATCTAATGTTAATTCCTTCTGAACATGGCCAACCCCAGCTGACTCATTGAAAAGTCCATACCAAACAAACACCTCCTCCTCTCACCCCCACCACATCCCTCCAGAACTGACTCAGTTCCTACAGCCATATGTAACCCAGGATCACATGTTGTCTGCAAGACTCAAGACCATGTTGGCCCACTGACTCAATCAATTCATCAATCAATCAGTCAACCAGTCAGCCAATGGGACAGAGAACGTACCAGGAATCCATCAGGTGAGTCTGGACTGAGGGTCATTCCTAGATGAGAGTTCTTCAGGTTTCTAGATACATTCTGTAACGTGCTCTCACCTGAGACAGAGAGGGAGGAGAGAGATGGTTAATGACATTCCCTAGAGGCTGAGCTATGGTCAGTTTAGTGTTTCTCCTCCTAATGGTTAAGATTAGGATCAGCGGAGGGTAAGCTGATCCTAGATCTGTAGTTGTCTCTCACCTAGGTTGGTTTTGGTGCAGTTGGAACTCCTCTCCTCTCCCACGATGCATTTGTACACGTCTCCTCTCCTGGTATTGGAAGGTCCATCCCAAGGAGCACCAACCAGCATCCTGCATCACAATCACACACACAGCCAATCAGGTTGTGAGGATTTTATCAATGCATCCTACTACAGATACACTAATTGATAGCCTGGAGGACGGCAGGTAGCCTGGAGGGCGGCAGGTAGCCTGGAGGACGGCAGGTAGCCTGGTGGACGGCAGGTAGCCTGGTGGACGGCAGGTAGCCTGGAGGGCGGCAGGTAGCCTGGAGGACGGCAGATAGCCTGGAGGACGGCAGGTAGCCTGGAGGACGGCAGGTAGCCTGGAGGACGGCAGATAGCCTGGTGGACGGCAGGTAGCCTGGAGGACGGCAGGTAGCCTGGAGGGCGGCAGGTAGCCTGGAGGACGGCAGATAGCCTGGTGGACGGCAGGTAGTCTGGAAGGAGGCAGGTAGCCTGGAGGACGGCAGGTAGCCTGGTGGACGGCAGGTAGCCTGGAGGACGGCAGGTAGCCTGGTGGACGGCAGGTAGCCTGGAAGGAGGCAGGTAGCCTGGAGGACGGTAGGTAGCCTGGAGGACGGTAGGTAGCCTGGAGGGTGGCAGGTAGCCTGGAGGACAGCGGAGGAAGGCGGAGGACGGCAGGTAGCCTGGAGGGCGGCAGGTAGCCTGGAGGGCGGCAGGTAGCCTGGAGGGCAGCAGGTAGCCTGGAGGGCGGCAGGTAGCCTGGAGGGCGGTAGGTAGCCTGGAGGGCGGCAGGTAGCCTGGAGGACGGCGGAGGAAGGCGGAGGACGGCAGGTAGCCTGGAGGGCGGCAGGTAGCCTGGAGGGCGGCAGGTAGCCTGCCATTGAGCAAGGCAGTGAACCCTAATCGCTCCAGGGTCGGCATTAATAACCTGTACACTCATTCAGGTTACCCACTTGTACATGCAGTGAAACAGGACAAATATAAGCACCCCCTTTTTGACCTTTGACAAACACACACACATACAGACGTTGGTACTCACGATTTGTCCCCCGCATTGTCATGCTGTAGCACAGAGAAACCAAATAGGGCCTCCTCTGGACCAGTGTAGATACGAGGCCGCTTAACATCGATGTTGAAACACTCACACAACCCTGAGGGAACATTACAACAGAGAGAAGGTTATAGAAAGGGGTTGTGAGGAGAGAGGGACTGGGGTTGTGAGGAGAGAGGGACTGGGGTTGTGAGGAGAGAGGGACTGGGGTTGTGAGGAGAGAGGGACTGGGGTTGTGAGGAGAGAGGGACTGGGGTTGTGAGGAGAGGGGGGGTTGTGAGGAGAGGGGGCTGGGGTTGTGAGGAGAGGGGGTTGTGAGGAGAGAGGTGCTGGGATTGTGAGGAGAGAGGGACTGGGGTTGTGAGGAGAGAGGGGCTGGGGTTGTGAGTAGAGAGAAGAGAGGGGCTGGGGTTGAGAGGAGAGAGAGAAGAGAGGGCTGGGGTTGAGAGGAGAGAGGGGCTGAGGTTGTGAGGAGAGAGGGGCTGGGGTTGTGAGGAGAGAGGGGCTGAGGTTGTGAGGAGAGAGGGGCTGGGGTTGTGAGGAGAGAGGGCTGAGGTTGTGAGGAGAGAGGAGAGAGGGGCTGAGGTTGTGAGGAGAGGAGAGAGGGGCTGGGATTGAGAGGAAAGAGGGACGTTGCAAGGAGGGAGGGGTTTTGGGGAGAGAGGGGGTTAGAGAGAGGGGGTTTGGGGTGAGGGAAATGAAGAGAGTTTGCGAGGAGAGAGGGGGTTGTGAGGAGAGAGGGACTGGGGTTGTGAGGAGAGAGGGGGGCCAGTGAGGAGAGAGGGACTGGAGTTGTGAGGAGAGGGGGGTTGTGAGGAGGGAGGGACTGGGGTTGTGAGGAGAGGGGGGTTGTGAGGAGAGAGGGGCTGGGGTTGTGAGGAGAGAGGGGGTTGTGAGGAGAGAGGGACTGGGGTTGTGAGGAGAGAGGGGGTTGTGAGGAGAGAGGGACTGGGGTTGTGAGGAGAGAGGAGAGAGGGACTGGGGTTGTGAGGAGAGAGGAGAGAGGGACTGGGGTTGTGAGGAGAGAGGGGCTGGGGTTGTGAGGAGAGAGGGGCTGGGGTTGTGAGGAGAGAGGGACTGGGGTTGTGAGGAGAGAGAGAGAAGAGAGGGGCTGGGGTTGAGAGGAGAGAGTGGCTGAGGTTGTGAGGAGAGAGGGGCTGGGGTTGTGAGGAGAGAGGGACTGGGGTTGTGAGGAGAGAGGGGCTGGGGTTGTGAGGAGAGAGGAGAGAGGGGCTGAGGTTGTGAGGAAAGAGGGGCTGGGGTTGTGAGGAGAGAGGGGGGTTGTGAGGAGAGAGGGACTGGGGTTGTGAGGAGAGGGGGTTGTGAGGAGAGAGGGACTGGGGTAGTGAGGAGAGTGGGGCTGGGGTTGTGAGGAGAGAGGGACTGGGGTTGTGAGGAGAGAGGGACTGGGGTTGTGAGGAGAGGGGCTGGGGTAGTGAGGAGAGAGGGACTGGGGTTGTGAGGAGAGAGGGACTGGGGTTGTGAGGAGAGAGGGACTGGGGTTGTGAGGAGAGAGGGGCTGGGGTTGTGAGGAGAGAGAAGAGAGGGGCTGGGGTTGAGAGGAGAGAGAAGAGAGGGGCTGGGGTTGAGAGGAGAGAGGGGCTGAGGTTGTGAGGAGAGAGGGGCTGGGGTTGTGAGGGTTGTGGGGTTGTGAGGAGAGGGGGCTGGGGTTGTGAGGAGAGAGGAGAGAGGGGCTGGGGTTGAGGAGAGAGGGGCTGAGGTTGTGAGGAGAGAGGAGGGAGGAGAGAGGGGCTGGGATTGTGAGGAGAGAGGGACTGGGGTTGTGAGGAGAGAGGGACTGGGGTTGTGAGGAGAGGGGGTTGTGAGGAGAGAGGGACTGGGGTTGTGAGGAGAGAGGGACTGGGGTTGTGAGGAGAGAGGGGGTTGTGAGGAGAGAGGGACTGGGGTTGTGAGGAGAGAGGGACTGGGGTTGTGAGGAGAGGGGGGTTGTGAGGAGAGAGGGGCTGGGGTTGTGAGGAGAGAGGGGCTGGGGTTGTGAGGAGAGAGGGGGGTTGTGAGGAGAGAGGGGCTGGGGTTGTGACGAGAGAGGGACTGGGGTTGTGAGGAGAGGGGGTTATGAGGAGAGAGGGACTGGGGTAGTGAGGAGAGAGGGGCTGGGGTAGTGAGGAGAGAGGGACGGGGGTTGTGAGGAGAGAGGGACTGGGGTTGTGAGGAGAGAGGGGCTGGGGTTGTGAGGAGAGAGAAGAGAGGGGCTGGGGTTGAGAGGAGAGAGAAGAGAGGGGCTGGGGTTGAGAGGAAAGAGAGGCTGGGGTTGTGAGGAGAGAGGGGCTGGGGTAGTGAGGAGAGAGGAGAGAGGGGCTGGGGTTGAGGAGAGAGGGGCTGAGGTTGTGAGGAGAGAGGAAAGAGGAGAGAGGGGCTGAGGTTGAGAGGAGAGAGGGGGTTGTGAGGAGAGAGGGACTGGGGTTGTGAGGAGAGGGGGTTGTGAGGAGAGAGCGACTGGGGTAGTGAGGAGAGAGGGACTGGGGTTGTGAGGAGAGAGAAGAGAGGGGCTGGGGTTGAGAGGAGAGAGAAGAGAGGGGCTGGGGTTGAGAGGAGAGAGGGGCTGAGGTTGTGAGGAGAGAGGGGCTGGGGTTGTGAGGAGAGAGGGGCTGGGGTTGTGAGGAGAGAGCGGCTGGGGTTGAGAGGAAAGAGAGGCTGGGGTTGTGAGGAGAGAGGGGCTGGGGTTGTGAGGAGAGAGGGGCTGGGGTTGTGAGGAAAGAGGGGCTGGGGTTGAGAGGAAAGAGAGGCTGGGGTTGTGAGGAGAGAGGGGCTGGGGTTGTGAGGAGAGAGGAGAGAGGGGCTGAGGTTGAGGAGAGAGGGGCTGAGGTTGTGAGGAGAGAGGAGAGAGGAGAGAGGGGCTGAGGCTGAGTGGAAAGAGGGGCTGGGGTTGTGAGGAGAGAGGGGCTGGGGTTGTGAGGAGAGAGGAGAGAGGGGCTGAGGTTGTGAGGAGAGAGGATAGAGGGGCTGGGATTGAGAGGAGAAAGGAGAGAGGGGCTGGGATTGTGAGGAGAGAGGGGCTGGGGTTGTGAGGAGAGAGGGCTGGGGTTGTGAGGAGAGAGGGGCTGGGGTTGTGAGGAGAGAGGAGCTGGGGTTGTGAGGAGAGGACAGAGGGTCTGGGATTGTGAGGAGAAAGGAAAGAGGGGCTGGGATTGAGAGGAAAGAGGGACATTGCAAGGAGGGAGGGGTTGTGGGGAGAGAGGGGGTTAGAGAGAGGGGGTTTGGGGTGAGGGAAATGAGGAATGTAAACATAAAGTGGGAGAGCCCAGCGTACAGTTAAACCTCGCAGGAGGGCAAAAAAGGCCAGACTGCAGAATCCCACTTCTGCCACCAATGTAGTGATTAAGGTGGCAGTCGAAATGGTGTTTGAACCAGTAACTCTGTGGTTAGAGGTGAAAGTGGAAAACCTCTTGTGCCATAAAGGTCTAGACCCCATGGCAGTGGCTGGGCATTATCTCTCACATGATGTAGGCCTACAGGGAGGCTATATGTAGCTTTCTGAATTTCCCTGCCTCAGACTTTGTACCTTAGAGAATGATGCCTGCAGTTGTTTCGGTGAATCACTTAAACTTCAAGTTCTTTGAGCTTTGAGACCTGGAGAAAAGCCATATTGTGTATAAATATAACACATTATTCATTATTCATGGTTGTTTGAAGATAAGGAGTGAGTCCACTGAGGGAGCTCCAGTAGGTAACCTGATTACCATATCATACAATTGGACAGGGGAGCAGCAGCAGGGGGGAACCAGGGAAACAGCTGTATGCCTACACAGTAAATAGCTGGGCCAAGTCTCAGCATAGAGAATGACCCTGCACACTGTAGTGGTTATAGAGATCTTTCAACTGGTTTACGGGATCGGTGTTTATGTTCTAGGACCTATGATGTACTGTAGGTGCATTAGCTGGCTGTGCCATAAAGTTCCAGAGACTTCTCTGCAGAGGTTGTCGGTCCTACAATGCCATTGGGATAACGAATACGGATGAATCTCGAACTAGAAAATGCCTAATTTTCATGAACATGTTTGTATAGGCTACTTAAACTTTCAAAATGCTGTCATTGAAGTGACTTTGTAAAGGGTCATGGTCAGGGTCACGGATTTAAAGGTATTCGTGAGAGAAAAAAACAGCTCTAGAAAGGTTGAGACGATAGACAACGTGACAACTTGTTACAAACTTACCTTTGAGGAGAACTATGAACTTGAGGAGTAGCAGGTATTTGTGCAGCTCCATGTTGTAAAGGATAGAAGGGCTTCGTGTTATCTCTCTTTCTGTTCCGGACTTGGGCTTTAATTTCCCTAGAGTTCGTTTAAATTCAGTGCTCCGGCACGAGTCTTTCAACTCGATGTGTTCCCCAGGGATCCGTGAAAACCGTAAACAACCCCGCTTCACATATTATTGAGGGAAAAACAGACTACTTAGTTATTGTCTGTTGCTGTAACCACTAGCAGATTTAACGATATGTTGACAGCTTTTTAATGAATTAAACAGAGGTTGTTATAGGTTTATTTTTATTTTCGACAAACAGTAGCCTAAACTATCTAAATATTTGGGGGCTGGAATATGTGCCATAAATTATTACCTTAACCTGTGCGCAACTAACACCTCAAATGTCTAAACAACTAGTCAAAAACAACTAAACAACTGATTAAAGCTCAAACCCAACACCTGTCCCGAAGAAAAGTCCAATTTAGTGTCGTTAAACCTTCACTAAAGCTTAACAGATTATCAAATGCATGTTTAATTGCTTCCAATAAAGAAAAACCCATAGGCCTAACTATCAGTCAGATAGTCTACTTTTCTATTGCTGAATGTTCCTCCTGGCTCGACGCTCCAAAAAATATCTGAAAAAAGTACACATATTCATCTTTCAACCAAACAGTTTGAGGTAAATTAATGTTTGGGTTTTCTTGACAACTTTTCTGTTTCAATTTTCACACTTCTGGTTGGTTATATCCATCTTTTTCGTCGTTTTCCCTCATTTATAGCGATTGTATCCCTCTCTGAATAGTGGAGTTCTACTCCAAAGCAACAATCAATAGCGCTTTTATTCCAGCGCGAGGAGACCTTCCTTCCCTCGCGCGTCCCTCAACTCGACTTCTCTCTCAGCGCGCGCCTGGTTCGCATTTTGAAAACCCCAAACGACTTTCTCTCTCTCTCTTTTCTCTCTCTCAATTCATTTTTTTCTCTCTCTCAATTAAATCCCTCTCTCAATTATATATCTGTCTCTTTCTTTCTCTCAATTCAATTTAAGGGCTTTATTGGCATGGGAAACATATGTTAACATTGCCAAAACAAGTGAAATAGATAATAAACAAAAGTGAAATAAACAATAAAAAATCAACAGTAAACATTACACTCACAGAAGTTCCAAAAGAATAAAGACGTTTCAAATGTCATATTATGTCTATATACAGTGTTGTAACAATAGCGTAATTGTGTAATCTGAGGGAAATATGTGTCTCTAATATGGTCATATATTTGACAGGAGGTTAGGAAGCGCAGCTCAGTTACCACATCATTTTGTGGGCAGTGAGCACATAGCCTGTCTTCTCTTGAGAGCCAGGTCTGCCTATGGCGGCTTTTCTCAATAGCAATATGCTCCCCACACACACACACACTGTGTCTCCGTCAGTCTGTCTGTCTCCATCTAACTGTCATAAATACGTTCAACTTCGGGATGATACTGAATCAGTACTGGAGACCACTTTAAAGCTCTCTGAGGCCACCTAGTGATCTCTGGTCACCTGGTTGAGAGTTGTGGATGTAGTTCACTCAACGTCCACAGGATTGCGCCAGTGCATCACTAATTCAGTCTTCCAAATGCTGTGGGTCAGCTAGACTATTGAGATACACTCTAGGTTTGACCCACCTGTTCACACTTAAAAGTGCTTTACTCAAATATTTATCAAATTCCTTCATTCTCATGGTTTGTGAAATTCAATTCTTTGTTTATGGAATTGTATTCCGTTACAGCTACGGACAAAGACATGAAGGCCTGTGCAGGTGGATCTGTTGCATACATAGGCAGAGCCCCTTTAATACGACAGTACAACTGTTGCATACATAGGCAGAGCCCCTTTAATACGACAGTACAACTGTTGCATACATAGGTAGAGCCCCTTTAATACGACAGTACAACTGTTGCATACATAGGTAGAGCCCCTTTAATACGACAGAACAACTGTTGCATACATAGGCAGAGCCCCTTTAATACGACAGTACAACTGTTGCATACATAGGTAGAGCCCCTTTAATACGACAGTACAACTGTTGCATACATAGGTAGAGCCCCTTTAATACGACAGTACAACTGTTGCATACATAGGCAGAGCCCCTTTAATACGACAGTACAACTGTTGCATACATAGGTAGAGCCCCTTTAATACGACAGTACAACTGTTGCATACATAGGTAGAGCCCCTTTAATACGACAGTACAACTGTTGCATACATAGGCAGAGCCCCTTTAATACGACAGTACAACTGTTGCATACATAGGTAGAGCCCCTTTAATACGACAGTACAACTGTTGCATACATAGGCAGAGCCCTTTAATACGACAGTACAACTGTTGCATACATAGGTAGAGCCCCTTTAATACGACAGTACAACTGTTGCATACATAGGTAGAGCCCCTTTAATACGACAGTACAACTGTTGCATACATAGGCAGAGCCCCTTTAATACGACAGTACAACTGTTGCATACATAGGTAGAGCCCCTTTAATACGACAGTACAACTGTTGCATACATAGGTAGAGCCCCTTTAATACGACAGTACAACTGTTGCATACATAGGCAGAGCCCCTTTAATACGACAGTACAACTGTTGCATACATAGGTAGAGCCCCTTTAATACAACAGTACAACTGTTGCATACATAGGCAGAGCCCCTTTAATACGACAGTACAACTGTTGCACTAGTGGATGTCGCTGTTCTCTAATAGCGTTCCTAATTCTGGGACTAGAGTGAATGTTGAGCCCTCACACTGGTCTAAGGCCAGATTAGCATTTTCCCCTTATAGCTAAAGATAAGATTTGGTGAGGGTAAACTGATCCTACATCTGTGACTAAGGGCAACTTCTACTTTGTGTCTTCTGTGGCGCGGTTGGTGGTAATTAAGCATCTTTGTCTTTTCTCATAAATCAACTCTGTCAACCAAGTGGTTCCTACAGTAGTAGTCTACAGTAGTAGAAGCTGCCCAGGTCTAGGATCAGTTTATCCTCCCCAAATCCTAACTCTACCATATGGCAGATCACAAATCTGTGTCTAATGCAATTTCATCCTACTGTAGTTATTAGGTAGATCAACTTCATCCTACTGTATTTGTTAGGTAGATCAACTTCATCCTACTGTAGTTTTAAGGTAGATCAACTTCATTCTACTGTAGTTGTTAGGTAGATCAACTTCATCCTACTCTAGTTGTTAGGAAGATCAACGTCATACTACTCTTGTTGTTAGGTAGATCAACTTCATCCTACTGTAGTTTTAAGGTAGATCAACTTCATTCTACTGTAGTTGTTAGGTAGATCAACTTCATCCTACTCTAGTTGTTAGGAAGATCAACGTCATACTACTCTTGTTGTTAGGTAGATCAACATCATTCTACTCCAGTTGTTAGGTAGATCACCTTCATTCTACTGTAGTTGCTAGGTAGATCAACTTCATCCTACTCTAGTTGTTAGGTAGAGCAACTTCATCCTAATCTAGTTGTTAGGTAGATCAACTTGATCCTACTGTAGTTGTTAGGAAGATCAAATTCAAACTACTGTTGTTGTCAGGTAGCTCAACTTCAGCCTACTCTAGTTGTTAGGTAGATCAACTTCATTCTACTGTAGTTTTTAGTTTGATCATCTTCATCCTACTCCATTGTTGGGTTGATCAACTTCATCCAACTGTAGTTGTTAGGTAGATCAACTTCATCCTACTGTAATTGTTAGGTAGATCAACTTCATCCTACTCTAGTTGTTAAGTAGTTCAACTTAATTCTACTCTAGTTGTTAGGTAGATCAAATTCAAACGACTGTAGTTGTTAGGTAGGTTAACTTCATCCTACTGTAGTTGTTAGGTAAATCAACTTCATCCTACTCTAGTTGTTAGGTAGATCAACTTCATCCTACTCTAGTTGTTAGGTAGATCAAATTCATCATACTCTAGTTGTTAGGTAGATCAAATTCAAACTATTGTACTTGCCAGGTAGATTAACTTCATCCTACTGTAGTTGTTAGGTAGAGTAACTTCATCCTACTCTAGTAGTTAGGTAGATTAACTTCATCCTACTGTAGTTGTTAGGTAAATCAACGTTATCCTACTCTAGTTGTGAGGTATATCAAATTCAAACTACTGTAGTTGTTAGGTAGATCAACTTCATCCTACTGTAGTTGTTAGGTAGATCAACATCATCCTACTCTAGTTGTTGCTGGATCAACATCACTCTACTCTAGTTGTTAGGTAGATAAACATCATTCTACTCCAGTTGTTAGGTAGATCACCTTCATCCTACTCTAGTTGTTAGGTAGAGCAACTTCATCCGAATCTAGTTGTTAGGTAGATAAACTTCACCCTACTCTAGTTGTTAGGTAGATCCACTTCATCCTACTCTAATTGATAAGTAGCTCACATTCATCCTACTGCAGTTGTTAGGTAGATCAACTTCCTCCTACTGTAGTTGTTAGGTAGATCAGCTTCCTCCTACTGTAGTTGTTAGGTAGATCAACTTCATTCTACTCTGTTGTTTGTGGATAACTATGCCTCCCTTTTTCCATTTTCTAGGCCTGTTGTTCCCTCTCTCTTCCTGTTGTTCCCTCTCTCTTCCTATTGTTCCCTCTCTCTTCCTGTTGTTCCCTCTCTCTTCCTATTGTTCCCTCTCTCTTCCTGTTGTTCCTGTTGTTCCCTCTCCTCCCTCTCTCCTGTTGTTGTTCCCTCTCTCTTCCTGTTGTTCCCTTCCCTCCTGTTGTTCCCTCTCTCCTCCTGCTGTTCCCTCTCTCCTCCTGTTGTTCCCTCTCTCCTCCTGCTGTTCCCTCTCTCCTCCTGCTGTTCCCTCTCTCTCCTCTGTTTCCATGCTGTTCCCTCTCTCCTCCTGCTGTTCCATCTGTCCTCCTACTGTTCCCTCTCCCTCCTGCTGTTCCCTCTCTCCTCCTGATGTTCCCTCTCTCCTCCTGCTGTTCCCTCTCTCCTCCTGCTGTTCCATCTCTCCTCCTGCAGTTCCCTCTCTCCTCCTGTTGTTCCTTCTCCTCCTGTTGTTCCCTCTCTCCTCCTGTTGTTCCCTCTCATCTCTGCTGTTCCCTCTCTCCTCCTGCTGTTCTCTTTCTCCTCCTGTTGTTCCCTCTCTCCTCTTGTTGATCCCTCTCTCTTCCTGTTGTTCCCTCTCTCTTCCTGCTGTTCCCTCTCTCCTGTTGTTCCCTCTCTCCTCCTGTTGTTCCCTCTCTCCTCCTGTTGTTCCCTCTCTCTTCCTGTTGTTCCCTTTCCCCTCCTGTTGTTCCCTCTCTCTTCCTGTTGTTCCCTTTCCCCTCCTGTTGTTCCCTCTCTCCTCCTGTTCTGTTCCTACTCCCTCTCCCTCCTGCTGTTCCCTCTCTCCTCCTGCTGTTCTGTTTCCATCTGTCCTCCTGCTGTTCCCTCTCTCCTCCTGCTGTTCCATCTGTCCTCCTACTGTTCCCTCTCCCTCCTACTGTTCCCTCTCTCCTCCTGATGTTCCCTCTCCTCCTCCCCTCCTCCTGCTGTTTCCATCTGTCCTCCTACTCTCTCTCCTCCTGCTGTTCCCTCTCTCCTCCTGCTGTTCCCTCTCTCCTCTCCTCCTGCTGTTCCCTCTCTCCTCCTGCTGTTCCCTCTCCTCCTCTGTCCTCCTCCTCCTCCCTGCTGTTCCATTCCCTCTCTCCTCCTGTTGTTCCCTCTCCTCTCTCCTCCTGCTGTCTGTTCCATCTTCCTGCTGTTCCCTCTCTCCTCCTGCTGTTCTCTTTCTCCTCCTCCTGTTGTTCCCTCTCTCCTGTTGTTCCCGCTCTGCTCCTGTTATCTCCTGCTTTCTCCTTTCTCCTCCTGCTGTTCCCTCTCTCTTGTTGTTCCTCCCTCCTCCTCCTGTTGTTCTGTTCCCTCTCTCCTCCTGCTGTTCCATCTCTCTTCCTGCTGTTCCCTCTCTCCTCCTGTTGTTCCCTCTCTCCTCCTGCTGTTCCCTCTCTCTTCCTGTTGTTCCCTCCCTCCTGCTGTTCCCTCTCTCCTCCTGCTGTTCCATCTCTCCTCTCCTGATGTTTCCATCTGTCCTCCTGCTGTTCCCTCTCTCCTCCTGCTGTTCCATCTGTCCTCCTACTGTTCCCTCTCTCCTCCTGATGTTCCCTCTCTCCTCCTGATGTTCCCTCTCTCCTCCTGCTGTTCCCTCTCTCCTCCTGCTGTTCCATCTCTCCTCCTGCTGTTCCCTCTCTCCTCCCGTTGTTCCTTCTCTCCTCCTGTTGTTCCCTCTCTCCTCCTGTTGTTCCCTCTCTCCTCCTGTTGTTCCCTCTCTCCTCCTGCTGTTCCCTCTCTCCTCCTGTTGTTCCCTCTCTCATCCTGCTCCCTCTCCTGCTGTTCCCTCTCTCCTCCTGCTGTTTCCATCTGTCCTCCTGTGTTCCCTCTCTCCTCCTGTGTGTTCCTGCTCCCTCTCCTCCTGTTTCCATCTGTTCCTACTCTCTCTCCTGATGTTCCTCTCTCCTCCTGATGTTCCCTCTCTCCTCCTGCTGTTCCCTCTCTCCTCCTGCTGTTCCATCTCTCCTCCTGCTGTTCCCTCTCTCCTCCTGTTGTTCCCTCTCTCCTCCTGTTGTTCCCTCCTCCTCCTGTTGTTCCTCTCTCCTCCTCCTGTTGCCTCTCTCCTCCTGTTGTTCCCTCTCTCCTCCTGCTGTTCCCTCTCTCCTCCTGCTGTTCCCTCTCCACTCCTGCTGTTCCATCTCTTCTCCTGATGTTCCCTCTCTCCTCCTCCTCTCTCCTCCTATTGTTCCATCTCTCCTCCTGATGTTCCCTCTCTCCTCCTCCCCTCTCTCCTCCTGCTGTTCCCTCTCTCCTCCTGTTCCATCTGTTCCTGCTCCCTCTCCCTCCCGTTGTTCCCTCTCTCCTCCTGCTGTTCCCTCTCTCTCCTGCCCCTCTCCCTCCTGCTGTTCCTCTCTCCTGCTCCATCTCCTCCTGCTGTTCCCTCTCTCCTCCTGCAGTTGTTCCTCTCTCTCCTCCCTCCTGCTGTTCCCTCTCTCCTCCCGTTGTTCCCTCTCTCCTCCTGTTGTTCCATCTCCTCCTGCTGTTCCATCTCTCCTCCTGCTGTTCCCTCTCTCCTCCTGTTGTTCCCTCTCTACTCCTGTTGTTCCCTCTCTCCTCCTGTTGTTCTCTCTCTCCTCCTGCCCCTCTCTCCTCCTGCTGTTCCATCTCTCCTCCTGCTGTTCCCTCTCTCCTCCTGTTGTTCCCTCTCTCCTCCTGTTGTTCTCTCTCTTCTCCCCTCCTCCTCCTGTTTCCATCTCTCCTCCCGTTGTTCCTCCTCCTGTTCCCTCTCCTCCTGCTGTTCCCTCTCTCCTCCTGTTGTTCCTCTCTCCTCCTCCTCCTGCTGTTCCCTCTCTCCTCCTGTGTTCCATCTCTCTTCCTGTTTCCCTCTCTCCTCCTCCTGTTGTTCCCTCTCTCCTCTTGTTCCTCCTGTTGTTCCCTCTCCCGTCCTCCTGTTGTTCCCTCTCTCCTCCTGTTGTTCCCTCTCTCCTCCTGCTGTTCCATCTCTCCTCCTGCTGTTCCCTCTCTCCTCCTGTTGTTCCTTTTCTCCTCCTCCCTCTCTCCTCCTGTTGTTCCCTCTCTCTCTCCTCCTGTTGTTCCCTCTCTCCTCCTGTTGTTCCCTCTCTCCTCCTTGTTCCCTTCCCTCCCGTTGTTCCCTCCTCCTGTTGTTCCCTCTCTCCTCCTGCTGTTCCCTCTCTCCTCCTGCTGTTCCCTCTCTCCTCCTGCTGTTCCCTATCTCCTCCCGTTGTTCCTTTTCTCCTCCTGTTGTTCCCTCTCTCCTCCTGTTGTTCCCTCTCTCCTCCTGTTGTTCCCTCTCTCCTCTGTTGTTCCCTCTCTCCCCTGTTGTTCTCTCTCTCCTCCTGTTGTTCCCTCTCCTCCTGTTGTTCTGTTCCCTCTCTCCTCCTGCTGTTATCTCCTCCTGCAGTTCCCTCTCTCCTCCTGCTGTTCCATCTCTCCTCCTGCTGTTCCCTCTCTCCTCCTGTTGTTCCTCTCTCTCTCTCTTGCTCCCTCTCTCCTCCTGCTGTTCCATCTCTCCTCCTGCTGTTCCCTCTCATCTCCTGCTGTTCCCTCTCTCTCCTGTTGTTCTCTTTCTCCTCCTGTTGTTCCCTCTCTTGTTGTTCCCTCCTCTTCCTGTTGTTCCCTCTCTCCTCCCGTTGTTCCTGTTGTTCCCTCTCTCCTCTTGTTGTTCCCTCCTCTTCCTGTTGTTCCCTCTCTACTCCTGTTGTTCCTCCTCCTCCTGCTGTTCCCTCTCTCCTCCTGCTGTTCCCTCTCTCCTCCTGCTGTTCCCTCTCCCTCCTCTGTTCCATCTGTCTCCTGCTGTTCCCTCTCTCCTCCTGCTGTTCCCTCTCTCCTCCTGCTGTTCCCTCTCTCCTCCCGTTGTTCCCTCTCTCCTCCTGTTGTTCCATCTCTCCTCCTGCTGTTCCATCTCTCCTCCTGCTGTTCCCTCTCTCCTCCTGTTGTTCCCTCTCTACTCCTGTTGTTCCCTCTCTCCTCCTGTTGTTCTCTCTCTCCTCCTGCGGTTCCCTCTCTCCTCCTGCTGTTCCCTCTCTCCTCCTGCTGTTCCCTCTCTCCTCCTGTTGTTCCCTCTCTCCTCCTGTTGTTCCCTCTCCTCCTGCTTCCTGTTGTTCTGTTCCATCTCTCCTCCCGTTGTTCCTTT
>NC_060191.1:3676568-3679068 GCF_021184085.1 Oncorhynchus gorbuscha
ATGTTTGTGTGTTAGTAAAAATTAACATCTGTTGTACTGCCAGTCCATTGGCCAGACAGTTTTATGATGTTTTCCCTAGTCTCCATTCCCCAAACCATAGACCACCACAGCCAATCAAATCACATCAATGCACCCCCCAGAGCCAATCAGACCGCACGTCCAGCAATGACATCACCGTCTCCAGCATAAACTGCCCTGATCACTGTAGAGACGGAGAGAGAGAGAGTCAGTAATCAAGTACAGGCACTAAATCCCACCTTCATTTTAGATGTCTGTCTTTACTGTATGTCTCTTTCTCCCTCTCTATGTTACTCTGTCTGTCTTGCTGTTTGTATCTTTTTCCCTCTCTATGTTACTCTGTCTGTCTTGCTGTTTGTATCTTTTTCCCTCTCTATGTTACTCTTTCTATCTTGCTGTTTGTCTCTTTCTCCCTCTCTATGTTACTCTGTCTGTCTTGCTGTTTGTATCTTTTTCCCTCTCTATGTTACTCTGTCTATCTTGCTGTTTGTCTCTTTCTCCCTCTCTATGTTACTCTGTCTATCTTTACTGTTTGTCTCTTTCTCCCTCTCTATGTTACTCTGTCTATCTTTACTGTTTGTCTCTTTCTCCCTCTCTATGTTACTCTTTCTGTCTTTTTCCTCTCTACTGTTTGTCTCTTTCTCCCTCTCTATGTTACTCTTTCTATCTTTACTGTTTGTCTCTTTCTCCCTCTCTATGTTACTCTGTCTATCTCTGTTTGTCTCTTTTCTCCCTCTCTATGTTACTCTATTGTTGTCTCTTTTCTCCTCTCTATGTTACTCTGTCTGTCTTGCTGTTTGTATCTTTTTCCCTCTCTATGTTACTCTGTCTATCTTTACTGTTTGTATCTTTTTCCCTCTCTATGTTACTCTGTCTATCTTTACTGTTTGTCTCTTTCTCCCTCTCTATGTTACTCTGTCTATCTTTACTGTTTGTCTCTTTCTCCCTCTCTATGTTACTCTTTCTTTACTGTTTGTCTCTTTCTCCCTCTCTATGTTACTTTCTATCTTGTGTTTGTCTCTTTCTCCCTCTCTATGTTACTCTGTCTATCTTTACTGTCAATCTTGCTGTTTGTCTCTTTTTCCCTCTCTATGTTACTCTGTCTATCTTGCTGTTTGTCTCTTTCTCCTCTCTATGTTACTCTGTCTATCTTTACTGTTTGTCTCTTTCTCCTCTATGTTACTCTTTCTATCTTTACTGTTTGTCTCTTTCTCCCTCTCTATGTTACTGTTTTGTGTTTGTCTTTTCTCCCTCTCTATGTTACTCTGTCTATCTTTACTGTTTGTCTCTTTCTCCCTCTCTATGTTACTCTGTCTATCTTTACTGTTTGTCTCTTTCTCCCTCTCTATGTTACTCTTTCTGTCTTACTGTTTGTCTCTTTCTCCCTCTCTATGTTGCTCTGTCTGTCTTGCTGTTTGTATCTTTTTCCCTCTCTATGTTACTCTGTCTGTCTTGCTGTTTGTATCTTTTTCCCTCTCTATGTTACTCTGTCTATCTTTACTGTTTGTCTCTTTCTCCCTCTCTATGTTACTCTTTCTATCTTTACTGTTTGTCTCTTTCTCCCTCTCTATGTTACTCTGTCTATCTTGCTGTTTGTCTCTTTCTCCCTCTCTATGTTACTCTTTCTATCTTTACTGTTTGTCTCTTTCTCCCTCTCTATGTTACTCTGTCTATCTTTACTGTTTGTCTCTTTCTCCCTCTCTATGTTACTCTTTCTGTCTTACTGTTTGTCTCTTTCTCCCTCTCTATGTTACTCTGTCTGTCTTGCTGTTTGTATCTTTTTCCCTCTCTATGTTACTCTTTCTATCTTTACTGTTTGTCTCTTTCTCCCTCTCTATGTTACTCTGTCAATCTTGCTGTTTGTCTCTTTTTCCCTCTCTATGTTACTCTGTCTATCTTTACTGTTTGTCTCTTTCTCCCTCTCTATGTTACTCTGTCTATCTTGCTGTTTGTCTGTTACTCTGTCTATCTTTACTGTTTGTCTCTTTCTCCCTCTCTATGTTACTCTTTCTATCTTTACTGTTTGTCTCTTTCTCCCTCTCTATGTTACTCTGTCTATCTTGCTGTTTGTCTCTTTCTCCCTCTCTATGTTACTCTTTCTATCTTTACTGTTTGTCTCTTTCTCCCTCTCTATGTTACTCTGTCTATCTTTACTGTTTGTCTCTTTCTCCCTCTCTATGTTACTCTTTCTGTCTTACTGTTTGTCTCTTTCTCCCTCTCTATGTTACTCTGTCTATCTTTACTGTTTGTCTCTTTCTCCCTCTCTATGTTACTCTTTCTATCTTTACTGTTTGTCTCTTTCTCCCTCTCTATGTTACTCTTTCTGTCTTACTGTTTGTCTCTTTCTCCCTCTCTATGTTACTCTTTCTGTCTTACTGTTTGTCTCTTTCTCCCTCTCTATGTTACTCTTTCTGTCTTACTGTTTGTCTCTTTCTCCCTCTCTATGTTACTCTTTCTGTCTTACTGTTTGTCTCTTTCTCCC